>NC_053159.1:40308922-40574453 GCF_016835505.1 Polypterus senegalus
CCATGTCAACTTTAAGTAAAAAAAAAAGCGGAACTTGGTGTTTTAAGCCAAAAAAGCACATTTAGTAAAAGAAGATGTGTGTTTGTGTGGAAATGGCATTCCTACATTACGAATCTTAGTTCTTTAAAGGTTAACCTCATATAAATATCTAAATAACCCATGTGTCCTCAAGTGCCAAAATGCCACACTTCCTACCATTTTTCCACAAGCAGTCTAAAGCAGCCAGTTGCCTTGCTGTTTTTTCAAGTAGCTTAGAACAGGCAGTTCTTTGTGAAGTATATGCTATCTGTCTCTCCCTCTCCATTTCGTTAAAATAAAAACACTCTGGTATTAGAATTTAAGTTACTTTTTCTTTGTTTATTGGGGTATTGAACAGAGCTATTTAGAAAACAGTGCAGCAGATGACAGAAGTCAGATTATTAGTGTGTTTAGCTCTAATGTATGCATAACATGTAGTGTATACACTTTGGAGTTGTACCTCTTGCTTGTGCTATGTAGTTTAAATCACATGGCATCCCCTGTGCAAGCACTGCAGCCCAGCTTAGTGTAGGTGTCTACATGCTTCAATTAGGTTTAAACCAAATTATATTTGCAGTTGGCATATCAGTGTGTGCGCCCTGTGGTGGGCTGGCGCCATGTCTGGTGTTTGTTTCCTGCCTTGCGCCCAGTGTTGGCTGGGATTGGCCCCGTGATCCTGTAGATAGGATATAGCAGGTTGGATAATGGATGGATGGATATAAGTGTGTTTTTATTAGTTTGTTAGCCAAAGTTGGCAAAGTTTGTTTTATTTCTGCCTCATTACATGGCAATTATTAAAGCACTTGAAACTCAAGTCCTGTAGTCGAGATCAAATCAAAATTTTGCATCTTCCAGCAAACAGCAAACTCCACAGCTTTGACTGGTTTATATATCACTGTACTCTGTTTTATATTTCTGCTTTTCCAAATAAGTTTGTATTTTTGCTTTCAATTTTTCTTTAACCATGCAGCCATGCTCCTCAAAAAATATTAGTACTTCTTTTATTTTCATAGAATTTTTTTTTCTTGATGTTTTTCAGGTTATTGTATTGTTGATGTATATCCATATATCTGAATCACACTCTTATGATTCAGAGTATTATATCTATAGGTCTCAATTGCAATCTGATTACTGTATTTGGGTGGTCACCTAATGCTTGTGGTTGGTTGGCCAGTTGACAAACATCGGTCACACCCTCTCAGTTTTGCAAGAAGCAGATCATAGGTATGTTATAAAGTACTTTTCAAATAAAACAAAGAGTACACAACAAGTGTTTCATCCTAATTGGTGCTCATCAGGTTTACATAACTTTTAACATACCTATGATCTGCTTCTCGTAAATGAGAGGGTGTGGAGGATGGCCGAACCAACTACAAACGTTACCAAGCAGGTGACCACCCAAATAATCAGATTGCAATTGAGACCTATAGATATAACACTCTGATCTACACCCTGTCAAGTAAGCGAACCAGCTGCCATGGCAAAATGTCTTCTCTGACGTCCAAGGTTCAGTCCCCACAAGGGAACCCAACATGACTGAGCCAACAAACTTCAATTCCCATGATGCCCTGTGGGAATCTGTGGCAATGCCGCAACCCAGGGGGACTGCCATAGAGCACCCTGGGGAGGACAAAGAACTGTTCAAGTTGTCTCCCCTGTCCTTCCACACTGTGGGCGTTCCAGCCAGGTAAGGTAAGCAAGAATCTGGGGAAGAAATATTGTCAAATGTCATACAATAATAATTTTTTAACCAACAATGAAAGTTTTTTTGCTGTTAAGCCTAAAAGTAGTTTCAAAAAATAAATTTAATTTAAGAATCAAAACATGGGGCCTTAATCAGGTAAACAATAAAGGAAAATACATTAGTAAAAATAAGGGTTTCTATCTACAAACTTGGATACCAGGAAGTCTACGTAGGTAACCTTTATACCACTGAACCCTAATAACGTGAAGTGTGACCCCAGATTTCACTCACAGCAATCAATCTTCAGGAAACAATGATGATGGGAAATGACTACGACCATCACAGCCTAAGTCAAGAATTTTGATTTGAAAACGAAGAACTGGTTTAGTTTGGACAGAAGACAAAGTTGCTATTAAATAACACTTATTACATAGCAGGACGCAACTTTACCCAATATCTGAGCTTCCTGGAGGAAAACAATATTGATACACCTGCACATTAAGTAATCAAAAAGTCAAAAATGACCCTCCTCATCGCCTTCCAATACTCTCTGGAAAAACAGGTCCCATGATAAACCAATAATTCTACTCAACCCAAAATCTCTGTGTCTGTTCAGAATCACACAGAAATCAGAGCCTGAAATCCATCCATTCTCTTCCGCTTATCCGAGGTCGGGTCGCGGGGGCAGCAGCTTAAGCAGAGAGGCCCAGACTTCCCTCTCCCGGCCGCTTCTTCCAGCTCTTCCGGGAGAATCCCAAGGCGTTCCCAGGCCAGCCGGGAGACATAGTCCCTCCAGCGTGTCCTGGGTCTTCCCCGGGGCCTCCTCCCGGTTGGACGTGCCGGAACACCTCACCAGGGAGGCGTCCAGGAGGCATCCTGATCAGATGCCCGAGCCACCTCATCTGACTCCTCTCGATGCGGAGGAGCAGCGGCTCTACTCTGAGCCCCTCCCGGATGACTGAGCTTCTCACCCTATCTTTAAGGGAAAGCCCAGACACCCTGCGGAGGAAACTCATTTCAGCCGCTTGTATTCGCGATCTCGTTCTTTCGGTCACTACCCATAGCTCATGACCATAGGTGAGGGTAGGAAGGTAGATCGACTGGTAAATTGAGAGCTTTGCCTTACGGCTCAGCTCCTTTTTCACCACGACAGACCGATGCAGAGCCCGCATCACTGCGGATGCCGCACCGATCCGCCTGTCGATCTCACGCTCCATTCTTCCCTCACTCGTGAACAAGACCCGAGATACTTGAACTCCTCCACTTGGGGCAGGATCTCTCCCCAACCCTGAGAGGGCACTCCACCCTTTTCCGGCTGAGGACCATGCTCTCGGATTTGGAGGTGCTGATTCTCATCCCAGCCGCTTCACACTCAGCTGCGAACCGATCCAGAGAGCTGAAGATCACGGCCTGATGAAGCAAACAGGACAACATCATCTGCAAAAAGCAGTGACCCAATCCTGAGTCCACCAAACCGGACCCCTTCAACACCCTGGCTGCGCCTAGAAATTCTGTCCATAAAAGTTATGAACAGAATCGGTGACAAAGGGCAGCCCTGGCGGAGTCCAACTCTCACTGGAAGCGGGCTCGACTTACTGCGGCAATGCGGACCAAGCTCTGACACGGTTGTACAGAGACCGAACAGCTCTTATCAGGGGTCCGGTACCCCATACTCCCGAGCACCCCCACAGGATTCCCGAGGGACACGGTCGAATGCCTTTTCCAAGTCCACAAAACACATGTAGACCGGTCGGGCAAACTCCCATGCACCCTCCAGGACTCTGCTAAGGGTGAAGAGCTGGTCCACTGTTCCGCGACCAGGGCGAAAACCACACTGTTCCTCCTGAATCCGAGGTTCGACTATCCGACGGACCCTCCTCTCCAGAACCCCCGAATAGACTTTTCCAGGGAGGCTGAGGAGTGTGATCCCTCTATAGTTGGAACACACCCTCCGGTCCCCCTTTTTAAAGAGGGGGACCACCACCCCGGTCTGCCAATCCAGAGGCACTGTCCCCGATGTCCATGCGATGTTGCAGAGGCGTGTCAACCAAGACAGTCCTACAACATCCAGAGCCTTAAGGAACTCGGTATCTCATCCACCCCGGGGCCCTGCCACCAAGGAGTTTTTGACCACCTCGGTGACTTCAGTCCCAGAGATGGGAGAGCCCACCTCAGAGTCCCCAGGCTCTGCTTCCTCATGGAAGGCATGTTAGTGGGATTGAGGAGGTCTTGAAGTACTCCTCCCACCGACCCTAGCGTCCCGAGTGAGGTCAGCAGCGCACCATCCCCACTATATACGGTGTTGATACTGCACTGCTTCCCCCTCCTGAGCCGCCGGACGGTGGACCAGAATCTCCTCGAAGCCGTCCGAAAGTCGTTCTCCATGGCCTCTCCAAACTCCTCCCATGCCCGAGTTTTGCCTCAGCAACAACGAAGCAGCGTTCGCTTGGCCTGCGGTACCTATCAGCTGCCTCCAGAGACCCACAGGACAAAAAGTCCTATAGGACTCCTTCTTCAGCTTGACAGCATCCCTCACGCCGGTGTCCACCAGCGGGTTGGGGATTGCCGCCACGACAGGCACCGACCACCTTGCGGCCACAGCTCCGGTCAGCCGCCTCAACAATAGAGGCACGGAACATGGCCCATTCGGACTCAATGTCCCCACCTCCCTCGGGGCGTGGTTGAAGTTCTGCGGAGGTGGGAGTTGAAGCTACTTCTGACAGGGGACTCTGCCAGCCGTTCCCAGCAGACCCTCACAACACGTTTGGGCCTACCAGGTCTGACCGGCATCTTCCCCCACCATCGAAGCCAACTCACCACCAGGTGGTGATCAGTTGACAGCTCCGCCCCTCTCTTCACCCGAGTGTCCAAGACATATGGCCGCAAGTCCGGCGACACGACCACAAAGTCGATCATCGACCTGAGGCCTAGGGTGTCCTGGTGCCAAGTGCACATATGAACACCCTTATGCTTGAACATGGTGTTCGTTATGGACAATCCGTGGCGAGCACAGAAGTCCAATAACAAAACACCGCTCGGGTTCAGATCGGGGCCATTCCTCCCAATCACGCCCTTCCAGGTCTCACTGTCATTGCCCACGTGAGCATTGAAGTCTCCCAGCAAAACGAGGGAATCCCAGAAGGTATGCCCTCTAGCAACCCTCCAGAGACTCCAAAAGGGTGGATACTCCAAACTGCTGTTCGGCATACGCACAAACAACAGTCAGGACCCTTCCCCACCCGGCGGAGGGAGGCCACCCTCTCGCCCACGGGGTAAACCCCAATGCACAGGCTCCAGTGGGGGCAATAAGTATGCCCACACCTGCTCGGCGCCTCTCACCGGGGCAACTCCAGAGTGGTAGAGAGTCCAGCCCCTCTCAAGGAGATTGGTTCCAGAGTCCAAGCTGTGCATCGAGGTGAGTCCGACTATATCTAGCCGGAACCTCTCAACCTCGCGCACTAGCTCAGGCTCCTTCCCTTCAGAGAGGTGACATTCCACGTCCCAAGAGCCAGTTTCTGTAGCCGAGGATCAGACCGCCAAGGTCCCCGCTTTCGGCCACCACCCAACTCACATTGCACCCAACCTCCTTGGCCCCTCCCATAGGTGGTGAGCCCATGGGGAGGAGCCTGAAATTAGCCCATATATTCAAAATAGGTACCATGCCCCCAAACATCATTCCTAGTCTGTGTAAGGAAAAGTCGGAAGGAAAGAAGTAAGTTCCATTATACACATTGGATAAACCAGTAAATCAAGCAAACACCAAACTAATGCTTATAGATAAGAAAGAATATTTAACAAAGACCTTGACTTCCATCAGCTAGTCTGATGATAAGGCTACACCTTTCCATGAATGCACATTTTAAGTAAGATGTTAAAATAATTTTTTTTTTTTTTTTAATTAATATGTAAAAGGATTCCCTGCTGAAGATAACACATTCAATCTATACAAATTATTCTTATCATGAATACAAGTGTCACGTGAAAGAACAGCATTGAAACAAGCAGAAGTTCTCAAATATAATGAATTATGGAAAGAAGGAAATGGTGTATACTATTCTCCCCTATATGTTTGTTAAAACAATCACCAAGTGGATTATTATGGAGGATCTCAGGCATGTGTGTGTCAGTGGATCATCCTCTGGCCTCTCCTGAGGTATGTACTCCTGATTCAAGAGAGGATGCTGGCACTAACTTTATCCTCTTTTGTCCCCTCCACAGTGCCAAGTAGACACCCAGTGAGAGAAACTGACTGCACCCTTTTCAGTTCTGCCACTACATACCTTGTGGTTCCGAGAAGGAGGCATCATTCATAAGCTTCATATGACCTTAGTCTTGGAAAGTCTTTCTCCCATGAGGCAACTGGGATCTATTCCTGAATAAGATCAAACACAGTTGCATAGGGTGCAACAGGAGCTTCCACCTGCAGCTGAAGTCACTTCAGTACACATCTACTTTGTCAGCATGCCCGTGTCACTCAAACAGAAGAAGCTCTGCAGTCTATTTGTGACTGTACGCTTTAGGAAGATAAGTAAATAAATCAAGGTAAATAACATTCGATCTGGCTTTTATATAAGTAACATATAAATGTTTTTATATAAAGACCATCACAAAACATAATCACAAACAGGACTTTGCATGATACCTTGGCAAGCTCTGTAAGCCCTACTTTTTCTTTAAAGGATGTGTGTGGGGCAGACTGACTGGCTGGATGACGCCCAACCTGTTGCTGCATCCAAACAGTGCCATCTTTCGCCTTTATGCCTGGTGCAGCTGGGTGTTCTTACATATGAGTTGACGTTTCTTGTGGGGTGGGGAGGGTTTCTGTTCTCTTCTCTGATGTAGAACCCTCATCCTCATCTGAGTTCACCTCTGTTATAGCATGTCTTTATTTGAAAACAGCAGTGTCAGATCAGGGCGAGCCTGAACGCGACTGAGAGAAAAAAGCTGAATAAAAAAAAAATGCTAACCATTACAAGCACCATAAATTTATATTGGTGGTTACAAATTCAAATCAAATGTATGTTTTCATTGTACAATAGTAACAATAAGAGCAGCTCCTTCTCAAAATGGTAATTCTGGAGGGTGCCCAGATTTGATCCCAGGACCTCTTGATTATGAGTCAGCAGTTCTTACTGCTATGCCACCCAAGAAGTTGTATCCACATCGTATTCGCGTAATACCCTAACCCAATTTCTTTTTCTTTGGTTATATTCTTGAATAAAAGTGCACCTGTTTTGTTATGCATGTACCTTTTGTGAAAGTGTTTGTTATTTGGCCTTCAGGCTTCACACATTATACACTCCATGTTAAAACTTTGTCGTTAGTACTATAACAGGAAAACAGTTTCTATTTTAGGTATTTGTCCAACATTTCATGTGTTTCTCGCATTTCCTGTCATCCTACACTTACACAGATCATTGTAGATATGGAACACACATGAATGTACCTGTTCCAAATAACAATATATTATTTACCCTATACAACTCAAGGACCTCACACGCAGATAAAGAAGACTTGAGCTGGCAGAACTTTTTGCCAGAGATGAGCTCCAGCGGTGGTGGGGATGGGATAGCAGGCTGCTTGTGCTAATTGACACATTTCCAAAACAAAAGACACTGATGGAGAGGTGTGAAGAGATTTAAGGTGGGCTGGGATCACAAGTTTTTTTCGTAGGCTTCAGGGATTCTAGTGTTAAGAGAATGCACCGCAGAACGGAGAAGGTTTCCACAAGCAAGGACCCTGATTTTTCATTTGTTTGGCACCATCAAGTGCACATTTTGTTTGATCTGTTGTTTCAGTTAAACAGGGATGACCAGGTTGGTTCCCCAACATTTCAAGTTGTGGACCTGCAGTTTCTTCCAATGACCACAAGGTTAAAGTGGAAAATGTATTCCAAGGGGCTTAAAACACTATAAATATAAGGCAGAGAAATCCAATAGTATGAGACAACACTTGGATTCCTTCATTTTCACAGTATACATAAAGGGTAAATATTGAACTACTCTGGAAGATAAGATGGAGAAAGTCATTTTGTGGCAAACATAGGGAAAACCATTGAGCTAAAAGTTATAAACAATGGCTTGTTTCAGTTCATCAAAAGTGATGCATAAGATTTGCAGGATACAGGAGTAACAGAGGCAGCCCAACAGCTTGTGCTGCCTTGATAGGAGATTGCATTGCCTTCCATGAAGACACTGTTGAAGCTGAATAGTCAGTAAGTATAAATATATACATTGGCGTATATGTACTGTATAGGAGTTAGTGCTTTTCAAGCTTGCTGAAGAAAGTTCTGGTGGTCATTATAATTTAGGAATTTTAATATTAAGGGCCTTGGGCAAGATGAATCCTATGACATTACATCGATCAACATATTGACAGAAATCAGTGAAAAATGGGATGATCTCAGGCCACAGTTTTACTGAAACTTAATTCCATTGCCACCCTCCAAGTTGCCCTTAATCACAATGATGAGTATATTGAACTTCCTGGTTAAATTTGTAAGTTCAGCACTAAAAGATGTAACACAGCCCTCTAGGGATAATATTCTCTTCTTCTTAATGGTTCAGGATGTTTATCAATTTACTGACATTCTGTGACAGTTTTACAGCTTAGCCTTCACTGCTGACATGTCTTGCTGGAGAGAACAAAGCTTAGTTTTAAAGGCCTGTTGACCTGAATCATGTTCTGCAGTGACCTATTTGTGCACAAAGGGCTTATTATTTTCTAGAAGTTCTGCCAACTTTGATGTGCTACAGTGCTGTCAGATGCACAGTTTTCCTTGCCAATTGGGCTATTTTTGATTGTCACTCGTTGGAAAAAATGGGCTTTTGTGGATTGTATTCTTTTGGGCTACTTTTTTAAAAACAGCACTGTAACAGCTACACATTTCTTTCACTATCTTCAAATCAGGAACTTTGTTAAACAGAACCTTCCCGATTTTCCTCATCTTGCACCCTCATCCATGCTGGAAAAAATATTGCTTAATCTCAAGGACTTAGACACAATCTCTACAATATATAAAATCATTTTACAATCCCTCCCTTTTAAAGATCCAAGAGGACACTGGGAAAAAGATCTCTCAATTAATATATCAGAAAATGAGTGGAAAGTAGCAATGCAGAGAATTCATTTGAGCTCCATATGCGCAAAGCATACAATTATACAACTCAAAATTATATATCGAGCACATCTGTCTCGTCTAAAACTCTCCAAAATGTTTCCAGGGCATGATCACACCTGCGAACGCTGCAACCAAGTCCCAGCCTCACTGGGTCACATGTTCTGGGCCTGCTCCAAATTAACATTATTCTGGACAAAAATTTTGAATTACCTTTCAGACAGCCTTGGACTCACAATCCCTCTTAACCCATTAACAGCTGTGTTTGTTGTTCTTCCAGATGGGTTTAAAGTGGAGAAGGACAAACAAATTGTGATTGCATTCACTACACTTATTCTGATAAACTGGAAGAACCCAAACTCTCCTCTTTCAAGTCAGTGGGAAACCGATGTATTATACTATTTGAAATTGAAAAAAATCAAATACTCAGTGAAAGGATCCATACAGACATTTTTCAAAACATGGCAGGATCTAATCAGTAATATTTTAAAATAAGCTCATAAAGCACAGAGAATTTAGTAATTTAGGTATGTTTACAAGCCTTTAATTTCACACCATTTGCCTCGCTCTCTCTCTCAGGGGTGGGGATCGATTTGTCCTTAACTCAATTTTTCTTTTTGTAAAATCTTGATTGATTTGTATGTATTGCAATAAAATTAATAAAAATATAATAAAAAAAACACCACTGTATTTTGTGCTATCTTTCAAACTCCCCCTCTGCTGCATTTTTACCATTTTTCAATCATCTGACACCCCTTTTCCTGCTATTTGCATTTGTATATGTTTTTTACTGTTGAAAAATCTCAGAGGGGGTATTCTCCCCCCTTCCCATATTGTGATGGTATATACCGATTCTATAACTCTACAATATATCTGAGGGGACTATGGGGGTTTGATGGTATGTACCTATACCTTTCGCTCTGACACCACCACACGCTTTCTGATGTGTAATTTTGTCTACCTCAAGTATTGGACTGTCTTTTGGGTAAATTCACTATTTTTAAGCTATCCTTGGGCTATACATTTTTAAGGACCTGGTAACCCTGATGTGTTGACT
Source organism: Polypterus senegalus (assembly GCF_016835505.1). NCBI lineage: Eukaryota > Metazoa > Chordata > Cladistia > Polypteriformes > Polypteridae > Polypterus > Polypterus senegalus. Next base: position 40,318,799 of record NC_053159.1, read on the forward strand.
TCTGCAGACAGCTCTGCATATATGCCTTCTTCAAAGGGCTAGAAACTTTATGTTCAGATTTGGATAACATTTTTAGAATGTGGGTTGAGTAAAAAGAATTTTATAATTAAAATTATATAATTTGAGGGGTTTAAATAATAGATATGAAGGGAAATGCAGACAGCCATGGACCTACCAAATCAGGCATCTATTGAAAACTCAGGTGATGTGATCTCTGTGCTCATTATTTTATTTAAAGCATTTGTTGACTCTCTGAATACAGAACACAACTTACAAATGAGGTTTCACCTCTAAAGATGTCATTAGCATTTATAGCAGATTAACTTTCTTGCTCTCCCATGTATTCATCTTTCCTGGCTTTTGAGCATTTTTATCTTTTTAAAGAATCTACCGGTATGTTTTATTTTTTTCTTACATTGTATTTTACCTATCACATATTTATTTATAGCATTTATTTATGTCATACTTTATACTCTTGTTCCTGTAAAGATTTAATTGTATTTGTTTTTCACACGCATTCATTCTCTGGCACTTTTTTTATTTATTCAATTTAAAGTACTTGCAGGTACTTTGCATTATGCAGTGAATATATGTCACAGCATCTACAAATAATGCTTTATACTTTATTTACTTAGTATATTACATTGCAGAGACATTTTCATTTTGGCTTGGTGCAGATTGCTACATATTTAAGTAAATATCCCTTTGCTGAGACATTTTTAAAGATAATATAATTCTCATAAGATATTATTACTTACTTATAGCTAGAGAACACCCTTCTATAAATACACTTTAGAAATTAGAATTTTCTAGAATTGACTGTCTGGTATAACAGTGGCATCACAACAGAGGAAGATTCTGTAAAATTCCAGATAATAAAGCACAAAATGAACAATTCTCCTGTCTGCTAGACTGAACATCTTTTAGGAGTTTTTAGTCCCTGTAATTTCTGAGCATCCTTTGGGGACATGGTTAAGTTCAGAGAGAAATATCATGGCATGCCCAAAGTGTGCCCATTCCAGTATTTTTTTTGGGGTGGGGGGCTTTAATCAGGGACACAATGAAAGCCTTTTCTTGGACTGATGGGAAATAACCAACCTCTTACATTGTCTACAGAAATGAAGATCCATACCCTGACAGAAACACATAGTGTTTCCTTGCTCTGCTCTTTTTCTACCCTTGGGAATATAAAAACACCAGGGCACACTCCCCTTTGGCTTACGGCCCAGTAGGAACTTGTTTCAAAAACTCCCACAAAGAATCCCCTACTGGTGTTCTCCTAAAGCTTTTTAACACTACCTAAAACTTTCCATTAAATGAGGTTTTCCAACGTGGGGCTCCAATCCTCTATAACCCTTGGGTTTTCTATTTACAGTTGCTATTCATAAGAATCCTGCAACTTTCCATCAGGATATTATGGGTTATACAAAGATACATACACTTTAAGGTGCCTCACTCTACCAACCAGGTGACGGTCCAGGTTTGCTCCATGATCCTTGGCAGCTATTGAATCCGGAACCAATGATAGTCATAGACCGAGGATGAGCTAGGCAAATGAGAACACACACACAGTCAAGGGTCAGGAAAATGCATTGTTCTTTTTATTAAAACAAACCTTAATCATAAGAGGTTTAAAACCCCAGAGTGTTAAATGTATAAAGCAAAAGCTCTACAATACATAAATAAATAATCCAATAAAAGCCCTGTGTAGTAACATCAAGTAAATTCAATAATTAAAAAAGCCAGTTTACATCCCCTATGACTCTAGCCTCAAAAGAAGCATACACCCACAGTTGATCTGTGAATGGTGACCACATCACTTCCTTCACCCCAACCCGATGAAACCATAAGTGCTGATTTATTCACTTTGTCCACTCCATTACAGTACAGTGCCCTCTATGGCCATGCCGATCAAAGTTCCACCCTCAGTGAAACCCCATCTCCTATGCTCTGTCACTACAACCCTGACATCTTACGCTCAGAATTTGGACTGCACCTCCTGCTTCAACTCTGCAACCTCCGAGCAGTTTGCAGACAGCCCTCTCTGCCACCTCCAATCGGTACCCACAAAAATTAATCCAGTTCTTCCATCTTTCCCTGCCTCCACACTCCTGACGGAAGTATGACATTTCATATTGGGCATTAGTTTGACGTTTCATTAGTTTATTCACTGTTGGGATGAGAAGGAGCAGAGTTTGGGGTGTTGGAGTGAAGTATCCTCATGTGTCTTCCGGGGGCTTCTCCTACATTCTACATAAGGAAATAGACATGTGGTTGGTGGCTGTATAACACCCACATTCACTACCCGTGAGACACTCCTGAAGCTTGTGTGACACTTGTTACTTTGTGTTTCAGCATTCTTCTTTTTATTTTCTTATGTCATTTTAATAATATCATTCTGAGATTTTGCATTTTTTATTGGCTTTAAGCATAAAGAAATGATCACAAGTTTGATGGCACAAATCTTTCCTTACATTCACCTTCTTTGAACTAGAGAATCAAATTGTTCCCATCTGCTCCACTACTAATGACAACTTTTTTTTTTTCTGTGAGGTTTTATGAACACTCATAGGCATTGGGTACATAATCCTTTTTTCAATCTTCTATTAGTAGCAGTCGACCATTCCCTAATTCTCTCACACATCTCCCTCATGACAAAAATCCATTAAGCACCTCCTCAGATGGTATTTAATGAGATCACAGGATTACTGATAAAATGCAATATATCAATCCATTAGTCACCAGAGTCTGTACAAACTCAGTAAGGCTTCAAATAGCCCATTTCATTCTTTTGGCTGCTTCACTACAGTGTAACATAACAGGTGCCTTTGAATCACCATGTCAATTGTTTTGCAGTAATATGAGCTGCTATAATATCTTCACACCTCAATTTATCCCCTTTGTAATAATGCTACAGCTCTTTCTTGAGTCTTCAGTAGTTTCCTGCTATGCATGTACAGTATCTTATGTACTACTGTAAAGAAAGAAAAGCACATTTTATTCTTCAACAAAAGACCTACTCCTGTTCTGTGTATACTCTATAGTACAAGTAGTAGCCAAAAAAGGGCATTTGGATACATTTAGGACAAAACATAATTTAAATATAGAGTTATCCAGGCAGAGGTGGTTCCTGACAGATATGTTTCCTGAGTTATAGTAATTTAATCAATTAAAACTCCAGCTTTCTCAAAGAAAGGTCTCTACATAAAAATTTTAAAAGGGCTTTAATTGTAGACAGCACAGCCAGAAGACGTTACCTCAGTTACTTTGATGGGGTTGTTTTGACAGAAACCGCAGAGATGAAGACAGCTTATGTTGATAATGCAGCTATAGTGATGCTGGAACAGGACTCTTCAAGGAAGATATCATTTTTGAATTATTAGTTCAATTTAATATGTCAAGGTATACAGCTAAATAAGAGTGAAATATGAATCAGCAAGCAGGTTAATCATGAATTGTTTGTTGAGAACTCTACAGAGTGGGATACTATAATCAGACGCAGCACACAAAGAGGTCATTATTACCCTCAGGTATCACTTACAAAATTTCAGAAGATACAATTGATATGACTTAATGAATGATCATGTCCACTATAAAATAAACAAATGTATGTGTGGGATATACTGTATACCAATATACAGTAGAATTCTGATGTAACATTCCCATATTTAGTGTTTTCCTGCATTCAACATTGTAGTGGATGGCCGGCTTCATATTCCGGTCCTCACCCCCAGGCCGCCAGAAGGAGCTCTCCCGAGAGCATGGATGGGCCCCGAATTCCAGCAGGACCTTATGGACCATGTAGTTTTTATGCACAGCCCTGCTGGATACCTTGGGGGCCACTGGGAGTCGCTGTCGGGAGGCCAGTGGACTCTTTTGCCCATTATAACCCGGAAGTTCGTCACAGGAAGAGCGACTGGCTTCCGGGATGAGAAAAGCATTATTTATCCTGACCCGGAAGGTATAAGGACTTGTGAACTGTTGGATTGGGATCACTCCCAGGCCAGGGAATATAAAAAGACTGAGAGAGCTCCCAGACGGCTAGCTGAGCTGGGTGGTAGGAGGGTAACGCGTCTGGGAGTGGAGGATTGTGATTATTTATTTGTTATTGTGTATTGATTTATGAATAGTGTGGAGTGGAGGGTGCTTGGTGCACGTAATTCTTATAATAAAACAAAGAACCTTTTACCAGGTGTTTGGCGTGGTACCTGAGGATTCAAGGGAGCACTACTGCCCCCTACTGCGACAACATGTTTTTGGATACTGTTGTTGACATAAAAAAGCAAATTTTTGACGAAGCCAAGTGTTTTTAAGCTATGTTCATACTGAAGCTAAAAGTGACTAACTTCTATCTGATTTTAATTTATCTCATTTTTTAAGTTAATTTTGCAAGTGGGTCAAATCTGGTAAGAGTGTGCGTACAGTTATCTATCCTGAATGTGCCCTACATATGTAAAATTATTAAAAACAATTGTCAGACAGATGAGACCTAATAGACACATGTTGGTTGCTGAGCCACTTCACATCATTTCAGTGCAGGCACAGAAAACAGAAAATTGCAGTTGTTGCTTTGAGTGTCACTTCTATATCTGTTCAATAGAAATCTGTTGACTAGACAGGACTACATGCTGGGAGATTACAGATTTTGGGTGCAAAATGCAATGGTTACAAAAGCAGTGTAAAAACTTTCTGAATAGTGGTGTTTCTGTAGTGCTTTCTGCTAATCACACTTCTCTAAAAGGATTAGATCTGTGACTGAAAAAATCAGAATCGAGCTGCAGTGTGAAAGTAGACCAATTTTATTTTCAAAATCAACTGTAAGATTATATGAATTTCTCTGAAGTTCTGCCTGTGTCATACGTCAGTCCAGGTAAGATCAAGAAGATTAGAAAGCCTAATGCATGGCTCAGATCTTGGTGTAGTATAGTAAGGTGCAAACATATGGGCATCAGGACTCCTTTTGGAAAAGATGGGACCTGTTCTGCCACAATGGATTACATCTGACCTGGAGGGGCACCAATGTGTTGAGGAGGCATATGAGTAAGTTAGTCGAGGATTGTTTAAAGGGAAAAAGAGTTTAGGATAGTCCATGTTTAGAACAGTACATGAACAAACAATAATGTAAAACTAAAAGGGCATAGTAATGTAAATTCTAATCTAACATTTAAATGCAAAAGTAAAATTAGTAATATTAAAAATAGCTTGCCTTAATGCTAGGAGTATCAAAAATAAAACAAGTGAGTTGAAGTTGTATGTAGTGGAGCATAGTTATGCTGTTAATGCAATTACAGAATCGTGGCTAAACAACAAAGATGAGAATGGGTACAACATAGAGAGAGATCATTTTTTAGGAAAGACAGACAGAACAGAAAAGTTGGTGTAGTTGCTGTTTATGTCAAACAGAATTTAAGCACAAGTCCTATACAGTTGGATGATGAGGTTTGTATGTCTGCAGCAGAAAGTTTAAGAACTATGGGCGTTATTTTGGACATGTCATATATCATCTGTTAATACTTTGAATAGGAACAAAACTGACAAAAGAAATTCAGTAATTCAAATGAAAAGTGATTAGGGCATACTGTATGTATGTATGTATGTATGTATATGTACCTTTTTTTAATGGAGGTTGTTTAACTTCATACATGTGGTTTACTTTATTAGGAGTTACTATGCTTATCTAGGGCTACTGTTTAACATCATTCCCTGGGTTTACTCTTTCAAGAGGGTTCAATATTATATTTTATGCTTATAGTATTTGGACTTAATTGTCAATAGATATCTCAATTTTAATCCTTATATGCTGCTGCTGGTGGGCTTGTTTTGTTTTGTACGTGCTCTGTCTCGAGGTTATGTCAGAGGACTGGGACTTTGTGAAGTGTGGTCTATCCTCATGTGTGACGGCAAAATTGGGGGGCGGGGGGACTAGCAGGGGAGAGAAAGAGAGCAAGCTATTTCTAATCTATCCTTTAAACACTAGAATTACCAGAGCCTATGAAAAAACTCGTAGATCCGTCCCAACTTAAATCCCCCCACTGACTTAGAACGTGCACGAACTTCTCCCAGCTCATGCCTTGATTGATTATCTGGGAGTGAAGTGGAGTTTTAGAGTGGAAATAATAGACTGTTATTTGGAACACACTCATTTCATGTGTGTTCCGTTTCTACAGTAATCTGTGTAAACACATTGTTAAAACAGACACTTTTTCATATTTTAGTAATAAATGTTACAAAATGTACACATAAACTATAAAATGTATGAAGCCTGAAGGCCAAAGATCAAATAAACACTTGCAGAAAAGGTTCAAGAATGTCACAACAGCTTCTGTAGTGTACTGGTAAGATTTCAGCACTCAGAGTGCAGCAGACTTGCCATGCTTCAGAGATCCAAGTTTGATTCCCTGCTGGGGAGAAATTTTTTTATTTTTTTTTAAACTTCGCCGTTCTGCCTGCTTGAACTCCCTGTCTATCTGTATAGTAATAACAGTAATTTTATTATTATATAGCAGCTTCCCTATCTGCCTATCATATAGTGCCTTTCCTTTCTATCTATCTATATATCTATCCCCTTAGCTATTTTTTTATATATCTATTATACAGTGCCCTATGGGGTGCCAAAGAGGCAATTACAATGATTTTCGGAATATATAAAGTAATTCCTGAATATATACTTTTTGTAAAAATTGATTGATTTATATGGAATGATTGTAATAAAATTAATAAAACTTCAAAAAAAAAAAAAAACCTATTGATAAACATAAAGCTATCTATGAACAAAATTTTGCTGTCTGCAAAATTACCCTCCATTTCACTTTAGCTGGAAGAATTAACATTGTCAAGATGAATATCCTTCCTAAGCTTCTTTTTCTATTTCAAAACATTTCAATATAAATCAATATATAATTTTTTAAGAAATTAGATTCAATCATAACCTCATTTATTTGGAATTCAAAACACCCACGTATCCAAAGCTGACCCTATAAAGACCTAAGGCAAAAGGTGGTATGGCTCTGCCAAATTTTCAGTTTTAATACAGGGCAGCGAATATACAAGCTATAAAAACTTGGACATTGACACAAATAGATGAACAGACACATGCTTGGTCTGCAATAGAAATAAAATCCTGCAGTACTTCTTTATATTCCTTGCTTTGTACCCCAATAGTACAAGTCATCGCCAATTTACTAACGACCCAATTGTGCTTCACTCACTCAGACTATGGAACCAATGTAGGAAGTACTTCAAGATAGAGAAGCTTTTATCTGTGGCATCTGTACACTATAACCACCTTTTTCCATCCTCTCAAATGTATGCAGTCTTTAATGTCTGGAAAATATTAGGGATTAAATCACTTAGAGAACTTTACATGGAAAATGTCTTTGCATCCAACAAACAATTACACTCCAAATTTAACTTTCCAGCAACATATTTCTTTCAGTACCTTCAAATTAGAAACTTTGTTAAACAAAACCTACCCAATTTCCCTCACCTCCCACCTACCTCTATTTTGGAAAAAATATTGATAGGTCTTGAGGACTTAGACAGCATTTCTGTAATATATAAAAACTATTTTAGAGTCCCACCCTTTCAAAGATCCCAGAGTAGATTGGGAAAAGGATCTCTTATTCAACATCTCAGAAAGGAGTGGAAGGTAGCAATGCACAGAATTCACTCGAGCTCCATTTGCGCAAATCATACAATTATTCAACTTAAATTATACATCGAGTGCATCTGTCTCATTTTAAATTGTCCAGGGCAAGATCCATCCTATGAATGTTGCAATCAAGTTCCAGCCTCACTGGGTCACATGTTTTGAGCTTGCACCAAATTAACATGATTCTGCACCAAAATCTTTAAATGCCTTTCAGATGGCCTTTGTGTCACAGTCCCTCCTAATGCACTAACAGCTGTGTTTGGTGTACTTCCAGATGGGCTTAAAGTGGAGAAGGACAAACAAACTGTAGTTGCCTTTACTTTAGTATTGGCACATAGGCTTATCTTGCTCAACTGGAAGAATGCTAACTCACCTCTTTTAAGCCAGTGGGTAACTGATGTTATACATTATCTAAAATTGGAAAAAATCTAATTCTCACTTAGACAATCTGTACAAAAGTTTTCAAAACTTGGCAGGATCTAATCAATAACATTTTAGAATAAGCATTTTAAATTGAGGGAGCGGATTCTCTTCCCTCTTTTTTATTCTATTTATTTTTATTCATTAATTTATTTACATATTTTTACTATTATTAAAGTTTTGCTCTGCTGGCCTGGTTCTCTTTCTCATGGGTAGGGGATGATTAATTTCAAACCTAGTTTTGTTAAACTTTACTTGCTTATATGGTTTGTTGTCTGATTCTAATAAATAATAAAATGTTAAATAAAAATTCTGCTGTATTTTGTTAATATATTTTGACATGCAAGCAGCTTGTGATGCACCATTTGGGGCAGAAAGGGTTGAATGCTATGTAAGTGATGAGACTGGGTGAAGGAATTCTGTTCTGTAAGGGGTGGACATGCATTTTAGGAGATAAGTGAAAGGAGAGGTTAAGAGTAAAAGGAAGGTGTGGCAGAAGGAAGTTTTGAGTAGTGAGTCAGCTAGCACTAAGTAGGGGTCTTTACATTACAGATAAAGACAGAATGTGAGAATTAGGAGATAAACTGATTGGTATGGAAAGCTTTCTTTTATTGTTTTGGAGGTATGCTGCGCAACCCAGATAACAGAATATAAGACAGGGGACCATTTGTTACGGAACAAAGGCTTCAAGTCAGATGCTGAAAAATCTAGTACCTCTGAGTTATGTTTGCTTATTACATTGGATGTTACAATACTATTCAGTTTGTTAATACTATATTATATTTTGTTAATATAGATTTGTTTTGTAAATATATACAACTATTCACTAAACTAATCTAACTGTATATCATTTATCAAGTAGGTAATCTGATATCCATCTTTTCTCCTATTCATTACAACTCGATCCTGACCCTGATGGATAATCAAGGTATTATTGTAATTACCATTAGGACTTGGGGTTTTAGGTTTTTAGCTTTCTTTATGAAAATCCCTTTGGCTACCTTTTAGGCCACAACTTTTATTTTATCTCATTGGGACCCAGTAAGCAAGCATCTGTAGATCCACTGTCTGTTTGGGGGTGGCACGCTACCAGTCAGCAAATTGTCAGCAGACCAACAGTGGGAGGAAAACATCAAGCCGACAGAGTTTTCTGCCAGTGGCCCACTGTTGGCTTGCTGGCGACTTTCTGCTCAGTAGTTAGCAGCCCATCAGTGGCTCATAGCTGCTAGAACCCTAGTGGTAACCATCCAGTGGATTTACATGCTCCACTGGCAGCATTTATTAATTGCAAGGTCAATAGACAAAATGTTCATTCATCATGGGCTGATTTATTCCCAGATGAGTAGTCCTTTACCTAAATTTTATCCTATTTTAACCTAAGGTAAATATGCACCAAAATAACTAAAGACATAACTGGGTCACAGTTTGGTAAATTTCTTTTATTACAAACAACAACTTTTATTTATATAGCATATTTTCATACAAATAATGTAGCTCAAAGTGCTTTACATGATGAAGAAAAGACAAATAAAAAACAAAGTAAGAATTAAAATAAAACAACACTAATTAACATAAAATAAGAGTAAGGTCCGATGAACAGGGAGGACAGAAACAAACAAACAAAAAAAACTCCAGACGGCTGGAGAGAAAAAATAAAATCTGCAGGGGTTCCAGACCATGAGACCACCTAGCCCCCTCTGGGCATTCTACCTAACAAATGAAACAGTCCTCTTTGTATTTAGGGTTATCATAGAAGGACTTGATGATGATGGTCATGTAGACTTCTGGCTTTTAATCCATCAATGTAGGAACACCATGGTGCTTTGATTAGGTGGTGGTGGCACAGGTCGCCACTACAGTAAAACCAGGAAAAGAAACAGAAGAGAGAGTAGGGGTTAGTACGGATTTTAGAGCCATCACGAATAGTTATGATAATAAATTGAATATACAGAGTTTCAGGATTAAATAAAAATGAAGTTATAAGAAGGCCATGTTAAAGTAATGTGTTTTCAGCAGTTTTTACAGTGCTCCACTGTATTAGCCTGGCGAATTCCTATTGGCAGTCTATTCCAGATTTTAGTTGCATAACTTCCCCACTTCTTTTAAGTTTCGCTCTTGGAATTCTAAGCATAGAATGCACCCAAATGTGCTCCAAATGCTCCCTGATGGCCTTCCTGCAGGACTTCCTGGTGTGGCGGAAGTGCTGCATGGGCACTCAGAAGCACTCTGGGTGTACCTGCTTCCTGGTTTGGCAGCAGTCCAAGGTTCCATAGTTCTTCGGGTGCCCCCTGGCGGTGGCCACTGATCCCAAAAGGGTTGATCCATCCAGCTCTGTGTTTTCCACATCATCCAGGATGGCCTCCCTCTTGTGACCTGAGGAAGAAATTGCTTCTCTCCTGGTCCCCTGCTTCTCCAGGCCTTCCGGTGGGGCTTGGATGCCGGCCATCCATCACACTATTTGTGTAACTGGAAAGGTGTAGGAGAGAAAATCTCTTTCAAGCACCTCAACCCGAAAAGTATCATATGCAACATGGAAGTTTTTACAGCCACTAACAAGCATCAATCAATTCTGAATGTCAGTGTCAATGTATAATTTAAGTCAGTGTTTATTATTTGAATAGTGCTCATTAATACGCTAAGGTAGATAACAGAAGTTAACAACACATATCAGTGTGATGGCAGGGGCAATCAGGAGAAATCCCACCACAAAGGAAGCTAATGAAGAGGAATTGGAGCTGGAGCTGACTTGGTTTCTGAAACGTGTCTCCGACATATATGGGGGCTGAAAATGGCAAAGAATGAATGCTGAAAAACATTTGCAATGTAAGCTTCAATTATGTTTATACTAAACGCTGCTTTATTTGGCTCTTGTTCTTTTACTATCCCCCATTAATTTATTCTTTTTTTTCTTTTTGCTATCTTTGTACAGGCGGTGTTCCATGTAAAAGGAAAAGACTGTAGAAAAAAAGGACATATAAAAGTATACAATATGTTATCAGTATTATTATTGTAGTTGTTGTTATTATTGTTCCATATTTTTTGCTCTAATAAAAATATTAAGACTTTTACATAGTGTGTTGTAGTCTAGTTACATTTTTCCCTGTGGTGGCCAATTAATGAACTGCCAACAACAATATTTAATATTAAGATAAAATGAAAAGGCATATAGTGGCTGAAAGGTTGGTTTCTGTCAGTAAATGCCACCCAAGGACCGAGAGTCAGCCGCCAGCTGCTGCCCAAAAGCCGATGTGCAAAATTCCACTGGATCACTGGTGGTGGCCACTTACGGACTTCTGTTTTGGCCACTATCAGTCCACTAATGGCTCGCTAGACCTTTGCTATCAGAGGGGGATTGGTTATTTGTTTCCTCACTTTCCATAAAAAATGTGTATCAATCCTAATATACTAATATTTCAACCATTCTCCTTTTTATGTCAAGTAATACAGGTAGGTTAGTCATTAGCAAACCTTTTCATTATGCTTGGAACAATCTCTCTAAATTAATGAGATCAGTCGACTCATTTCATTCTTTCATAAAATATCTAATAATAAAACTCATTTGTTCAGGAAGGCATTTAACTTACCCTGACATTCTGACCCTTCTTTCAGTTTACCTTCTCTGACCAGATGCCCAGGAAGATTTGATTGTGTACCACAAATTATGTTATTTGTTCAGGGTTTTGTTGTACTATTCATATTTTTGTATTGTATTAAGGTTTATTGTTTCTTATTCTGTTTCAATGCTTTGTACAGTATATCCTATATTTATCTTTATTAAATGGATATTATTTGTACCCAATTTTATATATGCTCCGTTATTTTTTTCTGCATTTATGTGAACTGCTTTGAGCATGGGAAAGGTGCCATATAAATAACATATACTGTTATCATTATTAACCATTTATGTGGTTCCTCATGCTTTCTAGCAGACACTTTATGCCATTTACCTTTCCTTGACGTGCTAGTAACAAAACATTTTTTTCTTTTTTTTCAAAAAGGATTAATTCTTATTATAATCAGTGAAGGCAAGCTTCTGGCTCAGTATTATAACACTGTTTTTGTCTACCATGATCTTTTGAAGGCCTGGGTTTCTCCATCTTATAGCCTCAGATCTTTATTTTACAGTTTAAATCTTCTACCACACAATTGATTATAAAACCATGGGAGTCCCTTACAGGTTTTCTTTCCCACCACTTTTTTAATCAGAGGCCCTTGTCAGCCTTTTTACTGAACACTCATTTTTAATTAGCTGACCTAGCTGCACTTTTATGAAATGCACAGCAATGTAGAATTTAAATTTTGAAGAATGATTATATTTGTGTCATAGTGTTTATTATACCACAATCTCCATTATTTTTTTAAACAGGATCTATTTAGGAAGTCAGTCATATCAAAAAAAAAAAAAAATTGAAAATAGTTGCAGTTCTTATTCATAATAAGTCCCATTAGAACAAGTACCTGCACTATAAAGTGTTCCCAATAAAATGCATAACAGTTGCAGCATGCAATATTACAACTAGAGTTAAAAATTAAGTATCAAGTATAAAGCAAATTAAAAATCTCCAGTTATACTAAATGTGACCATAAGGAGAGAGGTGTAAAAACTAAAGCACCTATGAAGTAATTGGCCGAAAGTCCTGGCCAAAAGTTAATCCCAATTCTATAGTAAAGGCAGGTATCACAGAAGTTAGAAATTGATGAATATCTTACATATCCACATTTTCTTTATGGGTGGCAAGGCCACTGCTAGAGATTTTGGGTACCATGAAAGAATGCCACATTGGGCTCCCAACCCAGAACAAACCAACTCTGCATCCTGAGGAAATCTCTCAACCCCCACCCAATTCGAAGCATTTGATAACTTTTCCTGTGCTAGGTGGTATTGCCAATGCTGAGGTCTATTCTTACTGGAACTGACAGATTGACCAAAAATAATCTTTGTATATTGAAATTAAAAATAAATAAATACATTTCTATAGTACCAATTGCAACATCATTAAGAAAAACCAGTGGGAAAAAATAGTACAGATACTTGGGCAACTATTATATTTAAATATAGGAGCTATCAAAATCCTCTGGAGGTGCACTCTATAAAAGAGAATTATCTGCACAGCCATCTTATCTTCAGTCTAGTACTGACAGGTAGGTGAGCAAGAACTTTTTAGAATCATGAGCCATAAAGACAGCCATGAAAAGGAGTCCAGATCCTTATAAGCCACAAGTGCTGGCACCACACTTTGCTTCAGTTTTATTAATACTGTATATATATTTTTTTTTACTTGAGGTGCATCTGTGAAGCATGAAAAGTGTAGGAAAGCGTAAGCAAGCCAAACTCAGTCATTATTTTCTTTTTCCCCAGCTACATTCTTAAAAAAAAACTAGTTCTTTAATGGAACTGTACTGGGTTGTGTGGTTCCTCATAAGAATCATTACTTGACAAAGAACCATTTCATTCTTCAAAGGGTTCTTTACATATAAAATTGTCTCTTAAGGTTTTAAAAAAAGGTTAGTTATAAGTGGACAAAACAGAAATTTTTAACGTATAATAGACTGTCAATCAGGATATGAACAGATCAAGACAACCTGAACTAAGGCTGTACCATGGTAAGCAACAAGAGTCCATTACAAATTATCAAACCATCTCATTTTAAGTTTTGTGAGCAGAAGTTTTCAAAGCAACTTAAATTTTGTAAAATGATTTTAAGTATCTACCAGGAAAGTGTATGTTAAAAAACAATACAGAGCAAAATGTTTAAAAAAAATCGCAAGAAGTGTAAAAAAAGTAGCTGGTGTAAAGCAGACTTGTTAAGTTTGAGTGATGCAAGTAGAGCAAGCACTCAATGAAGAACAGCAGGAATTAAACTAAATGGGGGCCTTTATCTCCTTTAACGATGTAGTAAAACAGTAATAAAGATATCCTGAATATTGTTTTAGGCATTAAGCCACCAACCATGTAAAATGGAGACTAATGTTGTGACCCTGCATGTTAGTGTATGTAGCTAAACTAACTTTCCATTACTGACATGGAAGAAGCTCTTTAAACTGGAGATTAAAAAGCATAATAATAAAAGGAAATTATACAGTCATTTTTTCTGTGCATGCATGTGAATGTCGTAGCATACATAAAGCAACTGTCTTTAACAATAGGCTTAGGAGCGAATCAAAACATGACCAAATGAAGCATGATACTTTTAGGGTACAGGAGAAGTGTTTAGAAAAAATACTCCAAGTACACTTGTTAAAAAACTACTCAAACTTTGCTGTGAAGGCTGTAAATTTTACTAATGAAAGTCATGAACTTACCATTCAAAATTACAAAAAGATTGATCATGGAAGTGATGTGCAAAAAACAGATGTGCAAAATACCGCAGCATTACCTAGTATGTCTGGATTACTTAATAATAAGCATATGCTTGCACTGCTTATGCATATTGGCTTCTAATTAGAACTTTTATGATCTTTTGGTTTTTGGGTTCAATTGAACAATCCTGTAAACCAGTTCATTTGCACCATGTATGGAGAATGGACTAACATTGATAAACCAACTTTTTTTTGAGAAAAATTGGGTGACCAGCTGTCACCCTCTCTTCTTTTCAAGCTTTCAATTCCATTCTTTCCTTTTCTGAAATGTAGAATTTAGCATTGCCATTTCAATAAAGCCAAATCAAGACACATCTAGCAAGTGTGTGGATTGGCGCTCTAATTCAATAAAGGCTACAACAAAAAAGTAAAATATTATTAGTTTAAGCGTTGATTGCTACCTTTGTAAAAAAAAAAAAAAAAATAGCTGCTAAATCATAAGCAAGTTATTCTTTTCAGTTTATTACCTAAGTGTTCTCTGTAATCATTGGCATCTCGATTTATTCCTGGCCCTGCACTAAACAGCCATTTGAATACTACATTTGTTTGGTTTATTCGGGGCAAAACATTTAAATCAATAATTAATACACAATCAAATGTAGTTATTTTTATATGATATCGTTCAGTAGTGGTACAGTGGTGGCACAATGGTTAGAGACTCTACTTCACAGCACTAAGGTTCAGAGTTCTACTCCTGGCCAAGACACTGTGTGGACTTTGCACATTGTCTTTTTATTTGTGCGTCGTCTCACAGGTACTCTGTTCTTGTTTTTCTTCTTTCTGTTTATTCTAATCATTGTGAGAGAGTATGGATATGTATATATGTTTTCCAAGCAATAGGTTGATGTTCTGACCAGGGTTGGATTCTGCCAATATTGCTGAATTGAACTAAATATTCAGACTTGAAATAAGTGGATTAATGGAGTGTTGCATTGTTACTCAACATTTTTAGACTGAATGTCTGCCTATGCTAACTAGAAGCTGGTCCTTGTAAGCTTTGTTACACCAGAGACCAGAAAATCATACAGTTCTATGCTACTGTATAATTCACAGAATGAACAGGAAAAGGAATGCAGCACTTTTGGATATGTGAGACAGAATGACATTAAATTTTAATGTATAATGGACTGAATGTCATTGATTTTATTTGTGTTACTTCTTTGTTGAACAAAAGTTATAGATTGGATTGTGGTGGACTAGTATTTTCTCTGAGTTTATTGTAAATTTCAGTATTGAAGAGAAAGACAATTGTACATGCCAGCATATACAGTATATAGTAGGGGGAGCATTTATATGTTTCTTAATTCACACTAATGTCTTAAATATTGAGGAGACAGTATGTTAAGCATAACATATAATAGTAAAAGTAAAACCACAACTTTGCATAATGTAGCATAACATAACATCATATAATATCATACAGTTAACACATCATAAATAACAAATCCTAACACATCATGCTGATTGGGGCTGTTGTCATTTCCAAGCCTTTACTTCAACCCAATTTTACCAGCAATAGTGTGCTTCACAATAGTGTCCTCTTGTGCCCTTAAGGAACTGCAGCTAGACAAGGGATGAACAACCTAGATTTTCAGCTACGTGACAATCAGAGAGAGATATTCAAAGTTTTTACTTAAAAATTGGGTTTATTTGCATGGAAGCAATTAGCAGCAAATACATTTCCTGGGAAATGGGTAATGCCAAGGTTGCAGGCACCCAGGGCATTATAAGCACCGACACCTACTCAAAGCATCATGATGCTCCAACAATGATGGATGGATTAAAAGCCAGAGGTCTACATGACCATCATCATCATCATCAAGTCCTTCCATGAGAACCCTAAATACAAAGAGGACTGTTTGATTTATGTTAGGTAGGTTGCCTAGAGGGGACTGGGCGGTCTCTTGGTCTGGAATCCCTACAGATTTTATTTTTTTTCTCCAGCCTCTGGAGTTTTTTTTTCTGTCCACCCTGGCCATCGGACTTACTTATTCTATGTTAATTAATGTTGACTTATTTTTATTTTTTATTGTGTCTTCTATTTTTCTATTCTTCATTTTGTAAAGCACTTTGAGCTACATTTTTTTTGTATGAAAATGTGCTATATAAATAAATGTTGTTGTTGTTGTTATAACACAGGGCCCACTCACACACACACCCAACAATAATCAATACCAATGATTATTTCCCTCTTTCACTTTATTCATAAAATACTTAGATTTTTATAATTTGAGTGACATTAATTTATTGAAGATTTTTAATTAGCAAAACATCTTTTAGAAAATAGGACTGTGAATATTTGTAATCATGTTATAAGCTTTAAATCTCTTTAAAATAAACTTTTCAAATAAAATGTTTCAGAAGTGTTTGTGTGCTCCATCACAAGAACTTCCAGTTTTCAGGGCAGACTTCATAATGTATTCTTCAACAGAAAATGTGAACTCAACATATCGCATTTGGGTTTTCTGAACTGTCCGCTGCTGAGCAGAATAATGTTTGAAGATTTTTCATTTTGATTGCGAATGAGAAAAACAAATTTACATAATTAGACATGTTTATTCACATGCTGGGTATGCAAGAGCCCTCTTGAATTTAGCAGTCAATATTTGTTGACTCATTTTAATTTCAAGTTTTAAATAATACATAATCAGTAAACAAGCCACAGCTTTGCTTTACAAACATAGTTGTTCTCCTTCAAATCCAAAGGGAGAAGATATCCCACTTAACACCATATATGTAGATAATTTCACAAAAATGCATTATTTTGCTGGACAAGCAAAAATATCTGATACCAACCTTGAAAGATCTGTTTTCTTCATTTAATATACAATATATAGTCAGTTTTAATAAAGTGCTATAGTATGTTTAGCACATTAAATAAATTAAAGAATCAATATGAACTGTTTTAGTTAAAAAGCAAAGTGGCCTAAAGTCAAAGGGTTACAAGCTAAGGACATATTTCAGCTACTGTTGTGCTGTGCAAAAATCTGCAGATTTTTGTCTATATTTTCATTATATTTTGCTCAAGACACAAGATGAACTTAAATACAGGACACGTGCATGGGCAGTTTTCCCAAATTGTACCTCACTTTTAAAACAGTTCAAACAAAATCAAACAAAAAAATAAAGGAAGACATGCCGATGCCTCTATCAATTACTTTATAACGTGAGAATAGATGAGCATCTGGGACAACAAATTGCTAAATTGGTTTACAGCCAGAGAAAGGAAGGCATACAAGTAGGTACTAAGCAACATAAAAAATTGTATTGTTTGGGAAACAGACATACTCAATCTGATGATAAATTTTGAGCAAATTCATTCATCATATTGACAGCCAGCCAATCAGGTGAATGTAGCAATCTAATCTTGTGAAACTGCCGTAGTATTTTAAAATAAACATGACAGACTAAACAAAGAGATCAGAGTGACAAAGCAATGTCAGTGGAGGGCGAGAGCGACGTCAGAAGAAGACACCAGCCATGTACGACTGCTTCCATCTGATCTTCAGAAAAGCATCTCATGAACAACTTTAAGTGCTCGATCAATGCTGCCCTAGGACATTTATCCTTGACATTTTTACTTTTCATGAGCTTTTTCCTAAGTACTATATCCAGAGTTTACTATTAATCTTATTTTCTATTATTCCTTGTTCTATTTGGTACTAGCAAAATACCCGTGCTTCGCAGCGGAGAAGTAGTGTATTAAGTTATGAAAAAGAAAAGGAAACATTTTAAAAATAACGTAACATGATTGTCATCAAGGATTTGATTATCATTATTTGTTTCAATCAGGTTTGTATTTGGAGGATGTGTTGTGTTCAAGTTACATTCCGTGTTTGTCTAGTCTATCCCTGACCATCTCATCTTCGTTGTCAACCGTTGTAAAGATAACAGGTTTCATTCATCAAAGTGATCAGTACCCAAATCGGTACTCGTGAATCTAAGATGTTCAACAGGCATTCCCGGTATTAAGTTGTGGATTTGCCTGCGAATATTTAGCGGCAGCGTGTCTATAAACGTAAAAAAGTTTCTCTCGCACTTTTGCTGAGTTTGTGCCAAACACTATTCTATCCCTGACCATCTCATCTTTGTTTGCATAAGCACAGTCCTTCACCAGCAATTTTAACTCTGTTACTGCAATTTTAACTCCGTTACAGAGTGATGAAAAGTCTTGTTTATAACCTGTGTCTTCTTATTAAACTTGTATCTCGCGAATACCGTATTCGTCGTAGGCATGACAAACGCCAGCGGCAGCGTGTCTATGAACTTAATTTAAACTTAAGGTTTACACCGTGCTTTGTTTCCGCAGTAGCTGCACTTATGAATATGCTTGTATGCGTCACTCGCTTCATATTCTTTTGTTGACTTCTCAATTGTGAAATGAATTTTTTGTTCAGCGCTCTTTGGAGCTCTTGCTTGTTCTCTGCATACTGCATTCGCAGTCAGTCCAAGTGAGCCGCTCGGTGTACATGCATCGAAGGTTCCCAGCTGTGCTGGTGCCATCTCGTGCTATGTCCACTGTATTTAATGTTAGCTAAGACCCGGCACTTAAAAGTTTCTCTCGCAGTTTCGCTGAGTTTGTGCCAAACACCACCCTGACCATCTCAACTTCGTCTGCATAAGCACAGTCCTTCACCTGTGAATATTTAGCGGCAGTGTTTCTATTGGATTGCTGTTGACAGACGGCCTTATATGGGCAGGCACTAAATTACGCTTCCCACGGCCATCGAGCAGACGACTATTATAGTATATTGACGAAAAAATAGGTTCCAGTTATGACCATTACGTGTAGAATTTCGAAATGAAACCTGCCCAACTTTTGAAAGTAAGCTGTAAGGAATGAGCCTGCCAAATTTCAGCCTTCTACCTACACGGGAAGTTGGAGAATTAGTGATGAGTCAGTGACTGAGTGAGTGAGTCAGTGAGGGCTTTGCCTTTTATTAGTATAGATTATTATTCATGTAATAAATATCATGCTGTTTTTAACTTTCTATGCTTTGTCTTAATTTCTAGAGTGATTGAAGTAATAACATAGATTTTTTTAAGAGCATCTGGAGCAGTTGTTTGCCATACACTCCATGCTGCAAGGTTTATTAAGGGCTAAGGATGTGAGCTCCACCCAATAGTAGGGCATTCTTGGTTGATAAATGGTCTATAGCCAAGGATGTTGAGCCTTTGTATGTTTGAATATATTTCAAGAGACTGTGGTCCCTGGCCGGGGCTGGAGCCCGGCCGGGACGCCCAGGAGGACCAGAGGAGGGCGTGTGCCTCCTCCAGACCGAGAGGGGCCGTCCGTCCTGGTTATGCAGGAGGCCTCGGGTAGGGGGCTTGGAAGCCCAGCCCTGTAGGGACCAGTGGCCACCGCCAGGCGGCGCCCCAATGCCTATTTATCCCGGGAGCCCGGCACTTCCGCCACACCAGAAAGTGTAGGGGGGAAAACGACAGGGGACACCCGGACGGCTTCTGGGTGCACAGCCGGCACTTCTGCCACACAGGGGTGTGGCCAACTCTAATTGCCGGGAAGCAGCTGGAGCCCATCCAGGTTCCCATAAGAGGGGCCGCCTCCCTCCAGTCATTGGTGGATGTCGGGAGGTAGCGAGACAGAGCTGGGGAGAGGACTGGAGGCGGCCAGGAAGAGAAGGCACAGAGACTGTGAGCCCTGGACTTTGGGGGAATCGGTGCAAGAGGCACTGGGGTTGATGCACTACAAACTTGTAAATATTGTAAATAAACGGTGTGTTGGGTGAACTTAAGATGTCCGTCTGTGTGTGTCCGGGCCAGCTTTCACAAGACAAAAGTAATATTTAGGACTGAGATACATTTAAAACATTGTATGTTGTTCATGCCAACAATAACTAAGTCTCTTGAAGTGCTAAGAGAGTGACAATTTGTGTTATTTATAGGGCACTTGCATGGTTAAAACTGCTAGAGATTAACCTGCTGTGTGTGTGTCATTCATGGGGTACTGTTGTGGTTAGGGTCTGTGTGTATGCAAGTCTCTTGAAATGCTAAGAGAGTGACAAGTTGTGTATGTGTTATTCATAAGGCACTTGTGTAGTTAAAAGTGCTAGAGATTAACCAGCTGTGTGTGCGTCATTCATGGGGCACTGTTGAGGTTCTGTGTGTTTGTGTATATCTATGTATGGATGTGCTAAACTTACAGTGCGACTGTAGACCAACCCAGTAACAAACCTGATGAGTACACTTATCCCTGAAGAAAATAGGTTAAGGGTAATTAGAGTGAAATTTCACGATACACAGTTACCTTTGGCTCCTCACAGCAAAAAATTTAATAAAAAATGTACAGACAAATGAGCATGAAAGTATCACTATGATTGCTAGCTCACATACTATAAACTGTATTATTAACATATTTTGAGCAGAATGGTAATGATTCACATAGTTAATCCCACTGTCCCACAGGCTTGTCCTAATCACTGTTTTTATAGAGGATTCATATTCTCCTTATGTCCATAATAGTTCCATCCATCCATCGATTATCCAACGCGCTATATCCTAACTACAGGGTCACGGGGGTCTGCTTGAGCCAATCCCAGCCAACACAGGGCGCAAGACAGGAAACAAACCCAAGGCAGGGTGCCAGCCCACCGCAGCCATAATAGTTTTATCTTGAAAATCTGCTTTCCACGTTCATCTCAAAGATGTAGCTATGGATTTATTGACAGCCCAGGACAAGTGACTAGGGGTCTTTCTGTGAGTTTGTGCTGATGTCTCATTAACAGAAAAAGAGGTTAAAAAAATTCATGCAATGGAATACAATGATCATTTCAAGTCTTCAGCTCATTTGAAATGTTGTGCTATTACCCAATTTTGAATAGCTCATAAAATACAGCTCAGAAATCTCAAAGACATGAAGTGATTTTTTAAAAAAAAAAACTCTTAACAGGTACAAATAAATATTTGGTTAAATGCCTTGTTACTAAGTAATGACTAGCATCAGTCGTTCATAAAGAGTGGATAATGATTTGATATATAAAATAAAATTATTTGTGTGTATTTTCATCAGATTTTCTTGACGCTATAAGGATTGTAATATAATTAAATCACTTTTTAAGTTAAAAAACTATAAATAAATGTGAAATATAGAGAATTCTGAAATGTCTTCTAATCCATTAATATACATTAGGTCTGTATTCAAAGAATGTTCACAAATAAAAGATTAAAATAAATCCATACAATATATTCAGCGTGGGATCACGTAATTACTCTTTTCATCAATACTGACTTGATGGATGATTCCTGTTGTTGGGATACTGGCGATGCCTCAATGCCTTTCACACAATACAAAAAAGTCTCTATTGGCATTGTTCTTAAGCAAATTCAAGTAAAAAAGTAATGATTTAATTAATATGCAAAGGAAGCAGATCTCTTCATCATTACTTGCTAAATTCATTGTTGAACTAGGCTTAAGAAATATCATCTGGTTTTGTTGGTACAGAATTTTTAATATAATTTTCTACATTGGGCAGATTTTCCTATTAAGTGAATATCACTGAGATAAAAAATGTATGAGAATAGCATTTTCTTTGTTTTTTATGTAGAATGTTAAACATTTCCAGAATAAAACCATTCCTTTGCTGTTTATTTAATAGCTTCTTGGTAACATGTTAAAAGTATTTCATATGATATTATTGTATCTCTATAGTGTAATAATGTATTGTGAAATTAGTATTATAATGAAAAGTGTATTGTCTGGACATTTTATAGATTTAAAGAATGTACAAGAATAACAGTTGGAATAAACAAATACAGTGGAACCTCGGTTTGCGAGCATAATTCGTTCCGGAAACGTGCTTGCAGTCCAAACAACTCATGTATCAAAGTGAATTTCCCCATAAGAAATAATGGAAACTCAGATGATTCGTTCCACAACCCAAAACTATTCATATAAAAATGATTAATACAAAATATAAAGTAAAAATACATAAAACACATAAACCTTTAAAAAGATTTATGACTGGTCTCCCAGCGCTGTAGCAGTTCGCCGTATAAGCGCATCCAAAAAGATCACAGACATGCTATAAGCGCCTGCCGTCGATGGGTGATAAAAGGAACATTATAAAGATCCCGCTACAATAATTAACAGTGCTGTTTCTGTTTCAAGCTGAATAAAGCTGGTGTTGTTAAAGTACTGAGACTCAGCTTCGTGTTTTGGGGCACAAGATGGGGACTCTCACTTCACAGCACACACACACACACAGTCACAATGCTGTAGTAAACAGTATACGCTCGTACGGATGTTGACAATATGAGTGAGGCACACAGACTCAGACAGAGAATAGGAGACGATTGCCCTCAAGAGAAGAGAGAGAGAGAGAGACGCGAGCGACCGACCGAGATAAGGAGAGAGAGACGCGCTGCAAGCCAGCGAGAGAGTTAAGGAGAGAGAGAGAGAGAGAGAGAGAGAAGAACCATCAGCTCAGTTGTGATCACATGACGCTCAGCAGACAAAATGTATCCATACTACTCGTATTGGAAGACATCGCTTGTTTATCAAGTCAAAATTTATTCAAAAATTTAGCTTGTCGTAAACCAAGTTACTCATAAACCGAGGTTCCACTGTAAAGCCTATGAGGTGTTTTAGAAAAAACAGCAGGCCAGGACCTTCATTAGCCAGCCTAGAAGAGGCTCACTCCAGATCAGCTTGCCCCCAACAACTACTGTAACTGAAAGCTTCTGCCTGACTAAGCCCAAAATGGAGAAACTGGCTTTTAAAATGCATAATGCACTTTAAAGTCTTGTAATCATGAAGAAAGACACACAATCAATCATCAATCAACATTTATTTATATAGCACATATTCATACAAAAAAAAATGTAGCTCAAAGTGCTTTACAAAATGAAGAATAGAGAAATAGAAGACACAATAAAAGATAAGCATAAGTCAACATTAATTAACATAGAATAAGAGTAAGGTCCGATGGCCAGGGTGGACAGAAAAAACAAAAAAAACTCCAAAGGCTGGAGAAAAAATAAAATCTGTAGGGGTTATAGACCAAAAGACCGCCCAGTCCCCTCTGGGCAATCTACCTAACATAAGTCAAACAGTCCTCTTTGTATTTAGGGTTTTCATGGAAGGACCTGATGATGATGGTCACGTAGACTTCTGGCTTTCAGTCCTTCAATGTTGGTGCATCATGATGCTTTGAGTAGGTGGTGGTGGCGCAGGCCGCCACCACAAAGAAACCGGAAAAAGAAACAGAAGAGAGAGTTGGGGTCAGTACGGATTTTAGAGCCACCATGAATAGTTATTATGAAGAATTGAACATACAGAGTATCAGTATTAAGTTAAAGTGAAGTTATAAAAAGGCCATGTTAAAGTAATGTGTTTTCAGCAGTGTTTTAAAGTGCTCTACTGTATTTGCCTGGCGAATTCCTATTGGCAGGCTATTCCAGATTTTGGGTGCATAACAGCAGAAGGCCGCCTCACCACTTCTTTTAAGTTTAGCTTTTGGAATTATAAGGAGACACTCATTTGAAGATCTAAGGTTACGATTTGGAATATAACGTGTCAGGCATTCTGATATATAAGATGGAGCGAGATTATTTAAGGCTTTATAAACCATAAGCAGTATTTTAAAGTCAATCCTGAATGACACAGGCAACCAGTGTAGTGACATCAAAACTGGAGAAATGTGTTCGGATTTTCTTTTCCCAGTTAGGATTCTAGCAGCTGCATTCTGCACTCGTTGCAAGTGATTTATGTCTTTTTTGGGTAGTCCTGAGAGGAGTGCGTTACAGTAATCTAGTCTACTGAAAACAAAAGCGTGAATTAATTTCTCAGCATCTTTCAATGATATAAGAGGTCTAACTTTGGCTATGTTTCTTCAGTGAAAATATGTTAATCAATGAAACATTAATCAAAAAACACATACCATTGACAATATTTAAATGACAGAAAATGTTTTTAAGTATTTTTAAATTTATGTATATTTTAATTTTAGCAAAAGAAAAGCATATTATTTTAAGAAGTTAGAAAACATACACATAGTGTAACATTCAGGTGCAAATTAGTTAACTGGTTTAAAGGTTGGAATGTTTTCTGTTATTTATTTACTTCATCAAAGAGACAAATATCACATTTTTGTCTGTCTGCTGACAAGAGAAACCTTTGGGCAAGTAAAAGAGGACAATATTGTATGCAACATATTCAAGCTGAAATAACCTCTCTCAAGTTAAAAAGGATCAGTGAACTAACTTGTAATTGAAATTGTTCAGAGTATTTCTCCATCTGTTTAAAGGACTGGGGACATGCAAGTGAGAGTTGGTTTAGGAAGGAAAGTTTGTAGTATTTGTTCATCCATCTATCCTCTAAACCCACTTATCCAGGGCAGGGGGCATTTGGAGCCTATCCCATCTAGCAGTGGTGCAGGCAGGAACAACCCTAGGACAGATCACCACCCAATGCAGGGTGAAAGACATGCACACACACATATAAGGGTATGATTTAGCATTGCCATTTCACCTAACCTGCATGTCTTTGGACTGTAGTAGAAAACCTGAGGAAACTCATGTAGACCCACATGCAAACTCCATGCAACACCCAGTCAACATTACTGCTGCATCACTGCATGCCTAACTCATTGATTAACATATTTACAATAACTTTGCCCTTAAAATTTGAGGCAACATACTCTATATTTGAGACTTTTAATGAGATGTCAAACAAAATTACATCTTTTATTGGCTAACTAAAAAGATTACAATATGCCAGCTTTCGACGCAACTCAGGCCCCTTCTTCAGACACGGTACAACAAATAAGTACTACAGACTTATTTTAGTAACATAATTCAAATTGCTTAGTTAAAAAAGTCAGTAACAATGAATTCTAAATAGCTCCAGAAAAATTTCTTTAATCACAGAATATCCAAAAGCTTGGTCAATGAAGGAGGCACGATGCAGGTTCAAGCACCTGGAGCACCTACGTTGTGAATTATCTCCTTCGTTATTCAGTAAGATGCATTGTTTTCAGGAAACACACCCCTGGTCAGCTATATAAGTTCAGATATGATGAGTCTATGAGTTTCACAAAGGGAGTTAATGAATGTCATAAATGTTGCATTGTCGTGATCTTTAAGTATTCCCTCCTTGTTTTTATTTGGCAAACATTTCCAACGGCATAGGTTAATGTTTAAAAATAAGAAACATGCTGTGTGAGGTAGATGAAGTGTGCAGAGCAGCCCGATTTAATAAGTTTGTAGAGCAGCTGGGCCAGACAAAGAATAACATACGTAATAAAATGAAATGGGACTGTTTTCCCCTTTTGCAGATACAGAAAAAATATAAACATGTGTACACATAATACTTATTTTTTATTTTGCCTTTGTTTTAGAAATTATGTGTCAAGCCAGCAGCCTCACAAATACACATGCTATTTGAGGTTGTTTTCGTGAAACCGAAAATTATTTTTTAAAAAGGTGATTTTAAAGCTGTTATAATAATAAATGGAAAATGGCAGTTATTTCCCATTATATTTAATGTGAAAGGAAGCTAGCTTTTGTTTGCCATAATGAATGCTTAACTGTTTTAATATAAAACAACAGTAAATCAGGGATCTTGGATTCAAGAGTGAAATGGAACAAAATCAGGAGTAAAATGATATGTTTAGGGTGCTGGAAAAAATGTTCAAAAGCTATTGTTAATATGCCTGTTTACCAGTAGAAAAATCAGTCCATTTTATAAATGATAACAAACTAACAATGAATTATAAAATGCTGATTGTTTAAGTGACATGCAAAGTGTTTCTGGAGTAACATGATGCTAAAATGAGTGAGTGGCGTACAAAAAAAATGAACTGTTCTTTTACAATTGAATGTCAGTGGTTGGCTTTGAATAAGAACTTTTTCAAATAGATTTGAGAGGTGATGTAGCCCTTATATATATTTCTAACATTACACAGCAGCTGGTTGTGACACACAGAAGACCTCTAGGGGTGGGAGAGAGTGCGAGAGAGTTGAGAGAAGCACATTGGGAGTAGGAGTATGAGTACACTGGCACCGCTATAGGTAAGCCCATGAGGGGCAGTAGGGAGGTGCAGCTGACATGATCCCACATAATACTAGAGAACAGATAAGGAAAGAGATTCCTTACCATCTATTTAGAGAGAGACGTCAAAAAGACTTGTAAGAGGCTGTATGATATTTTGGACATGGGAGGTGCTCCAGGTCCCAAATAGTAACACATGAGGCTGAGCTTTACCTTTAATAGAGCAGGGAACTGGAGTGCTGCCTGATAGACATTGCCCAGTAACTGAAGTGACAGCTCAAGGGAGTTCTGTCTTGCTGTTTTGATAGCAAAAGTAGGCCGCCCTGAGACTTCAGCTGTATAAGCTATGCCACAGAGACTGTGGGTTTGTTGTTTTACTTCTTTTATTCTGTTAGAAAAATAGTGATCACTAAAAAACAAGCTTGTCTTATTTTTGTATGTAATTTTGTGTGGAATGCTTTTAAAAAATGCATTAAATTAAAGTTGTCTGCTTTAGCTTTATGTGTTTATGAGTTATTATTACACTTGATTTTTTCCACTATAAAAAAATGTACTTCGTAAAGATCATTTTCTGCAGTTGTCTGTTTTTGCAGAATTGTGACAAATCCAAACCATTTAAAATTTATGTCTTCAAAAAAAGGTTTTGGGTGGAATAACAGAATAGTGGTTGTGGTTCTGCTTCCCAGCTCCTGGGACCAGGATTCAAATTCTGGCTAGATTATTCCATATCCACATTATTCCAGATTACTTTTACATCACAAAAAAGATTTCACCTAAGGCTGAACTGATGGTGCAGCCCTTTTTAACAGATTAGCACTATTTAAAACATTAAAATATATTTTTTATATAGATTACTTTCCTAATATACTGTGCAGTAGTCATACTATGCTAAGTGGGACTCTTTATTATATAGATATATCCTAAAGAACATTTGCCCAAAAACTTCTACATTTGTCAGGCCAATGACTGAATAAGGCTTTGAAAGTGCATCACAAGAGATGCAGGCTCATTTCGACTATGTGTTCTAGAATTGGTGTTTAACTGTTTTAACTTAATTTTTCTCATTCCAGGGATGCTGATTTTACTTAAGATCTTCTTGATTGGAGACACCACTGCATTAAGATGAATTCAGGATTATGTTCCAGAAATTTATGTAGGTTTTTGTCATATACTGCAGGGATATAAAAAAAATTACATGTAGGTACACTGGTGGCATAAAGGGCACCAGTGAGTGCTTTAGTTGAGCTGGAATGGACCAGAGCACAGTTCCAGAAAATATCTTGGATTACACCGTATATCCACTCTGTAAAACAGTGCTAAAAATTCTGATAGCAGGGAAAATGGTAGTAAAACAATGAATTGCTAAAAGCCGCTTTCCTTTTACTTTTTTGTTGCATAAACGTAAGAGATATCCGCAATTTATTGTTAAAAACATTGTCAACATTGTGTGACAGGTGTCTGGTCACACTTTCAGGTAATCTAATTTAGACACCATTAAAATATCCGACTACGCCACCAAGTTTTATTAAGAGATAGTAGCACACAGGTTTCTTTAAATTGGGCAGTGAGTAAACAACAATGAAAGACACAACAGGAATTACGAAATAGCAAGAGTAACTTCTATTACACAAGACAATATAAAGTAAAATAAAATCTAACAATATCAGGAGCAAAATTCCTCATTTCTTGTCTGCCAGCTTTGCTTGGTCCCTTCATGTGGCATCCCTCTCTCGCTGGACCCACAACTAGCGTCTTCTTGTGGAGCTGTCTCTTCCTCCCTGGAAGTAAGTGTTGCCATCCTTGTGCCTCACGTCATACCAGCCACGTACCCTCGTCTACATGCGAGCCCCTGTGCTCTGTCCAAGTGTCTTGGCAGTGTTCTCAGTGGACTGTCCCTTCTGCCTTCTCCTTCCCAGAAGTTTAAATCTCCTTCACTGCCTGCCTTTGTCAATCCTGGACAATCGGTTTACACAATGGTACATCTAAATTTCCTGGGTTTAACAATTAATGAAAACACAAGTTAACAAAATGTATTGTGACCAACCATGAATGAGTACAGATATGCTGATTAGAAACCAATATTGTCAGACATGTAATCTCCAAGTCAGGTAAATACAAACATCCTCCAAGGAAAGAGCAGGTCTGTTATCACAACTTTGTATTGTATGTAACTAGCCAAAACTTCAAAATGGTAACTCCTTTGCAAGACAGCAAATACCTACATCTTGCAGACAGCCATGACAACAATCAGTAACGGGATTACCCAGGAAATCAAAAAAATTTCCCCCTCTGACAATTGCATCCCACATTACACCCTCTGTTGATGACCCTTCGGTCTCTCCTACATGCTCTGCTGTTTTTCATTGGTTTGAGCCTGTATCTCTCCCTTTTTCTGCAGAATTAATTAGTCACCTAAAACCGACTACTTGTTGGTTAGATAACGATCACGCTTGTCTGGTTTTAAAGTGGTTGGGCATAGCATTTTGTACATTATAAACTGTTGCCTTGAGACTGGTTCAGTCCCAGACTGTTTTAAACATGTTGTGGTGCAGCCTTAAAAAACCCAATTGCGCTTTTACAGATTTTTATCGAACCTCAGACCCATCTCCAATTAACCTTTTCTTTCTAAAATTCTGGAGAAGTTTGCATTTCTACAGCTGCAAACCTTTTTAATTGAAAATGGCATTTTGAAGTATTTCAGTCTGGTTTTAAGTCGCAACACAGTACAGAGTCTGTACTTCTAAGGGTTCTAAATGTTCTCTTATTAATAAGTGACTCTGGGAATATGGCTGTATCGCATAATGGCTGACCTGTTGGTCTTAGATCTAACTTCATCATTGAATTAATTAATCATGGTATCCTTGCCCATCTTGAGCAGTCTGTGGGCATTCAAGGAACTGCTTTGGATTAGTAAAGGTCATATCTCACAGGCAGAAGATTTTTCAGAAGGCCTGAGCGATCTCTCCTCTTCTTTGGCCCCTCTATCCTTTGGGCACCTCAAGGATCTATTCTGAGGCCTATCCTTTTATTCTCTGTACATGTTGCCTTTGGGATCCATTTTTAATAAAAACATAGTATTTCTTTTCATTGCTACACAGATGATACACAGTTATATCATCCACTGAAACAGATCAAATTCTCTTAGACCTTTACTGGAATGTCTGAAAGACATAAAAATATGGATGTGAGGTTTGGGCCTACTGTTTTTAATTGTGCTCCTGCAAGTAATCTTGACACTTTGACAACTTACTGTTCACCTTTTGCAAAAAAATTTGGTGTGATTTTTGATAATGTCCTTAAATTTGATAAACAAGTTAACTCCATTATTAAAGCTTGGTTCTATCAGCTGAGGGTATTAGCCTAAAGTTAAGCCGTTTCATTCCGTAGATGATTTTGAAAAACTGATTCATGCTTTCTTGGTTTGACTATTGCAACACATTAAACACTAGATTTAATCAGTTATCTCTTGCTCGTCTACAGTTAGTCCAGAATGCTGCTGCCAGGTTTCTAACAGGAACACAGAAACAGAATCACATCTCACCAATTTTAGCTTCTTTCCACGGGCTTCCTATTCATTACAGGATCGAGTTTAAAATTGTACTGTTCATTTTTAATTCCCTGAATGGTTTAGCCTCATTTTTTTGTTGATCTCTTATACCCTTACTCTCCTTCATGATCATTGAGGTCTTCTGACAAGAGGTTATGGGTTGTGCCAAAATCTAGACTGAAGCTTAGAGGGAACAATGTAGTAGCTGTCCCTAAGCTTTGAAATGGTCTTCCTTTTTTATGTTAGGTTAGCTCCAACTTTGGTTACTTTTAAATCTCATTTGAAAGCTTTTCTTTTTGCCTCAGCTTTTGAAACTTTTTATTTTATTTATACTATTACTTATACTATGTATTCTATGTATTTAATCTGTTTTGATCTATCTAATTTTATCTATATATATGAGTATGTTTTTGTGTATTTATGGAAGCTCTACAGCACTTTGGTCAACTTCTGTTGTTTTAAATGTGTTTTAAAAATAAATTGATTTGACTTGACATGACATGACTTGAATCAAACCATGCATTTCTGCAAGAGTTCCATGGGTTTTGTCAGCCATAATTTTAATGCTATATACAAGAACAAAGTTGGTAAAGCCGGAGGGTAAAATCTTGAGAAAGGGGGCAGACACGTAATTGAAAAAATCAGACATGCGCAGTAGTGAGCACTAGGGTTCCCATCCATCCGAAATCATCCCGTAATTGCAAAGTAAAAGATCTGTTCTATATTAAAGTGATTAAGTAACATAATTTGTTACATATTTTCGTACACATTGCACTTTAAATATCTTGCACAAAAACCTCAAGGGGGACCCAACCCCTCAGACACCCATGTAGTATTTTTCATTAAAGGAGTATATTTTTGAGGATCACACCATGTCCCTTATTTCTCCAAAATCAAGGAGGCAAACCTATTGAGAGCACTTCAATAGTCAAATCTTTAGTCAATCAGAGTGCCAGTTACACTCTTGTAACCACTTCCCTGTACCTCACAGAGCAGTAGATAGATAGATAGATAGATAGATAGATAGATAGATAGATAGATAGATAGATAGATAGATAGATAGATAGATAGATAGATAGATAGATAGATACTTTATTAATCCCGAGGGGAAATTCACATACTCCAGCAGCAGCATACTGATAAAAAACAATATTAAATTAAAGAGTGATAAAAATGCAGGTAAACCAGACAATAACATTGTATAATGTTAATGTTTACCCCCCGGGTGCAACTGAAGAGTCGCATAATGTGGGGGAGGAAGGATCTCCTCAGTCTGTCAGTGGAGCAGGACAGTGACAGCAGTCTGTCGCTGAAGCTGCTCCTCTGTCTGGAGATGATACTGTTCAGTGGATGCAGTGGATTCTCCATGATTGACAGGAGCCTGCTCAGCGCCCGTCGCTCTGCCACGGATGTCAACCTGCCAAGCTCCATGCCTACAACAGAGCCTGCCTTCCTCACCAGTTTGTCCAGGTGTGAGGTGTCCCTCTTCTTTATGCTGCCTCTCCAGCACATCACTGTGTAGAAGAGGGCACTCGCCACAACCATCTGATAGAACATCTGCAGCATCTTATTGCAGATGTTGAAGAATGCCAGTCTTCTAAGGAAGTATAGTCGATTGGTGGAGCACAGAGCAAGAACAAATGATGAAGATACAATACTTGGTCTGTTGTTTTGAAAGCAAACTTTTTGTTTCCATTTATATATGTAGTCTAATTTGTTTCCCAATAATAAACAATCTCTACTTAGCATGTTGAATTAACCAAAGATTTCTGTTTTATAAAATCAGCATAAGTGATCTGGAGTGTACGTTATAAATTGACTATTGGCGTCTAGGGTATTCTATAGGCATTACAGTCAAATTCATTTAATGTCACAATGTTTAATGCCACACTGTGCATACCGTCACAGATGTTTCTTGTCCTGGCAAACTTCCAAAAGAAGTATAAAGGATGAAGTCTGCATAATGTCACTCTGCGTAATTTCAGAAATCACTTAATGTCAACAAGTTTATCTGCCCCATGGTAGAAATCATACAGTGAATATCACAGCATTACTGCTTGTTTTATCAGCACTGTTCATTAAAATACCCCATGTAGCCAACATTAATCTTCTTCTTCTTCTTGCAGTGTGCCATAAAGGGAACCATCTAATGTGATGGCGTCAGAAAACAACAAGACTCATGGTGTTCAGTTAGCCATTTATATAACAGCTGCTGCAACACAATTGTTTATGTGGTAGGAAAGGTTCATGAGTTTAGGGACTAGACTTGATGTTTTTTAATAGAATTACATAGACAGGACTGGAGAGCTTTGTTGGGCTGAATGGTCTGTTCTAATCTAGATTGTTCTAAATGATAAAATAAACGTTCTTAAAGATGCTGGACTATCAGAGTAAGCTAAAAGGCATCATACACAAGTCTATTATTGACATTTCAACCATGTCAAAGCTAGTTAGCTGGTCTGGCAATACAAAAAAGAATTTCTATTCATCACTAGCAAAAGCAAGTTGCTCACACATACATGTAAGCCTATACATGGACATAACAGAGCCATTGATCAAATAGTTTGGACAGACCCACACCAGACAATTTCCAATATGTAGACAATTGTATTCATTGGTTTATAAAAGTAATACTAAAGAGATGGGTCTCTTTAAATGAAATGTTTCAATGCCTCGCTTGTGGCATACTTTTACAACATGGAGTCATACAAGAACAATATACTGTATTACACTTTTTTTTGCAAAGCTGTTTCTGTAGATTTACAGTAAAATATACTTTTTTAAATTTAAATGTTATTCTTCCTGCATTTAATGAAGGCACAAATGGAGAATAATGGACAGATGGCCCATATAAACATGTTGTGGGCTGTTGGTGAAATTTCTTCACTATATATCATGTTATATAAGTTATACTATCAAGTACTAAAAATACATTATGTGGTTATTTATGTTGATGTCATGATGTATGTGCTGTGCCGTGTGCAAAACTGGTGAGCTATTCCCTACTTACCTTGTATCTTACTGTAGTCTGACAGTCTACATGTCTGCTAGTGACTTGTATGATATTGCAACCATTCTGTGTATCAGTTGAAATGCAGTTGCTTTGGAGACGTACTGATGTGCTGATGTCTTCTTTGCAAACTAGAGAGAAGTGGAAGAGAGTTGCTGAGAGTTGTTATTTTCTGTGGTGTGAGAGTTAATTAAAAAATGCATTTTGCTCTTATAAACTTGTTTTTTGGTTGCCGCTAAGGAGTGTGGGAATTTTTAAAGCTTTTTTCCCTATATAATGGTTTTTTGCTTATTTTTTTACCCACACAGGAGCAAAAGTACCTGGGTGCAGATACTTGTTACATGAACTTGTTCTTGTTATTTGTATTCAAACTAGTGTTGGTGAGGCAGGGCAGTGAGCAGTAGTAGCAGGCACCAGCATCTCTGTGAAAACAATACATAACCAGTGTCGTAACAACCAATAATTATAAGTAGCAGAAACAGCAATTCCTTAGTGGGGAATAAAAGAAAAGCAGTAGCTCACTTCAAAGTGGTTAAGAGAAGGACTCAGCAGTGCGTAGACAGGTGGCCAACATTAAGAAGCCCATCAGGCACAAGTGGCTGTAGGAGAAGATAAGACAGTAAGAAATTAACTAGCAATTGATATTCAGTAAGCAGGTTTTTCTAGATTGAACAGTTCTTAGTGGTCAGTAAATTAAAGAAATTAAGAGGGTGACAGTGTAAGGATTCATTAATACGAAGGAATATAAATAGTGAAAGTGGAGAGCCTTTAAGTAAAGAATAAGAGGAGCGTGAAGTTAGGAGAACAGACAGAGAAAAGTAAAGTTAACCTATAGAAGAACAAACAGCAGGCAGTTGAGGGGGAGAAGACTGCAGGAGCTTAAAGAGCCAGAAGATGTAAAATAATTGTAGCAATTCTTTAATCTAATTTCTAATTTTCATAAAATGATTAAAAAATAAGTTAAGGCAGTTTTAGTAACCCAAGTCAAATTTAAATAATGAGGCCAGTGCAATGCAAGCCCTGTTGGATATTGGACTTTTGAGACGACGACTTAGAGTAGCCTGTCTTCTGTGAGGGCTACATCTCCAGGAGATACCAGCTGATCCAGCACCTCAAGCTCAGGGTTGCTGAACTGGAGGAGGAATTAGCTAGCCTGCACTTTAGTAGAGAATTGACGGATCTGGCTCAAGTGTCTTTTAGAGAGATAGTGTGTTCCCCTAAGGTGGCACGGGAGGAGATACTGTACTTGGGTCATGGTGAGAGCAAATTTTGAGCAGATATGACAAAGTCTAAGGAGGATAAACTGGGATAAGTTTTTAAGTGTGGAGACAGTCGAGGAACAGATTTAAAAAATGATGTATTGCAGGACAGATACATACCTAAATTTGGAATTAGTAGGAAATAAAAAAAAACACAGTGGATTAATAAAGAGTTAAAAAAGAAGCTGCAAAGCAAAAAAAAAAACAGCTGCATAAGGCATATAAGACTAATAACTTCAGTGTGAATTGTAGGGTGTATGAGAACATGAGGGCAACAATTATGAACGATATTAATTTGAATATTGCAGATAAGGCAAAAGATGACCTAAAGAGATTGTTTTAGTATTTTAGTAGTAAAAGAACAAAGAGGAGGAGAAGTGCATCAGGAATAGTAAAGGGGAATTAAAAATACAGACAGTGAAATAGCGGATGCTCTAACTTGTGTTTTTCTGAGGTCTTCAGATGGGAGGAAGTAGATAACATCCCAGTAGTAAATGGGACTACTAAGGAGGTACTGAGTGATTTAGAAATTGTAGAGGGAGACGTACTGCATAGATTAAATAGAAAGAAATCACACAAATCTCCAAGACCAGATAATATTTACCCTTGAGTTCTTAATGAGGTTGGAAAGTACATATATAAACCCTTGACACATATTTTTAGGAAATTTTTTGGGGAGATTCCGAAGGACTGGAAAATGGCCTAATTCATTTATATAAAAAGGGTGATTGGACAGATCTAGGCAACTATAGGCAAGTAAGCTTAATGTGCATCACAGGAAAATTAATGGATGGAATTACTAAGGATGAGCACACATGGCAAGAACAGGAGTTTTTTGAACAGTCAGCATGGGTTCAGAAGAAGGCAGTCATGTTTTACTAACATGCATTATATGATGTTCAGTACATTTTAGCGCTTTGTCCATGGAACACAAATAAGAATTTTATAAGTGTTCATTTACATTTCTGCTTTCAATAATCATTTAAGTATTTGACGTTTATGTTAAGAAGTTTTTTAACATTGTTCTTTTGTGGTTCCACTACATAACAATAAGTTGATATGCCTCCATTATATATGATATTTTATGGCATTACTTGGCCACCATTTTTTCAGTACTGATGCTGATAACCTAATACATTGCGAAATGTTGTGTCTTCCTCCTGTGTCCAATCTTCCATAACTCCATCCATGTGACACCAGTGATCTTTTTTTCTGATGCATCTTCTTCCTGCACATTTATGCCACTAGTACCATCTCACATCACTCATTGGGGTTATAGGTAACACAATCTGCATTCACTTTACCCAGCTCAGAGCACAATTTCTTTCCCTTTTTCATTAATATGATTTTAGTATAAACTAACTGTGTCACCTGGCTTTGACCTGGAATATTTTTAAGTCAATGGACCTCAGCTATAGTGGCACTGGTTAATCAGATGTATCAAAAGTACTATGTAACTTAAGTACTTTTCTATATATAATGTTTTATTTATTTATATTTTATTTTGGAGAGCTTACTGTTGAGTAAGCTACATACAATCCTTGGTGCTTTTGGTGAGAAGGAGATCGCAGCAGAACTCCATATGAAAGCAGTATTCGGCAGTGTTACAAAGATACCTTAAAGTTAATTCATTTAAAACTAAAAACTGCTAAAAATCTCAACACTCCATTAGTATCAAAGCCTAAAATTAGTACTACCCGGTGCACAGAGGATTTGAATAAATGTCTACAGGCCAAAAAAAAAAGACTACAGTAATCCCTCCTCGATCGTGGGGGTTGCGTTCCAGAATCCCCCATGAAAGGTGAAAATCTGCAAAGTAAAAACCATGCGTTTATATTGTTATTTTTATATTGTCACACTTGGGTCACAGATTTGCACAGAAACACGGAGTTTGTAGAGACAGGGACTTTAAAACGCTGCAAACAAACATTTGTCTCTTTTTCAAAAGTTTAAACTGTTCTTCATGACAGGACAGAGATGACAGTTCTGTCTCACAATTAAAAGAATGCAAACATATGTTCCTTTTCAAAGGAGTGTGCATCAGAAGCAGAGAATGACAGAGAGAGAGACAGAGACAGAGAGAGAAAAGCAAACAATCAAAAATCAATAGGTGCTTTTAAGTATGCGAAGCACCGCCCCGGCAAAGC
This sequence comes from Polypterus senegalus, assembly GCF_016835505.1. Taxonomy (NCBI): domain Eukaryota; kingdom Metazoa; phylum Chordata; class Cladistia; order Polypteriformes; family Polypteridae; genus Polypterus; species Polypterus senegalus. The sequence continues at coordinate 40,355,200 of NC_053159.1, forward strand.
AGCCACAAGGAAGGGAGCAATGTGAAGGTAGTCTTTCAGCATTTTTTAGAGGAGCGTCTGTATCCTCTAGGCCAGTGTGTGAACAGCCCCTCTGCTCACACCCCCTCCGTCAGGAGCAGAGAATGTCAGAGACAGTGAGACAGACAGAGAAAAGCAAACAATCAAAAATCAATATGTGCTATTAGAGCTTTTAAGTATGCAAAGCACCGCACGGGAAGCATATCGTATATCATTGAGGAGTTTTAGTTAATACGTAATACGTGCTCTGATTGGGTAGATTCTCAGCCATTCGCTAATAGCGTCACTTGTATGAAATCAACTGGGCAAACCAACTGAGGAAGCATGTACCATAAATTAAAAGACCCATTGTCCACAGAAATCCGCGAACCAGCAAAAAATCCATGATATATATTTATATATGCTTACATTTAAAATCACTGTAATTATTTTTATTCACTCAAAAGCCAACCAACATCTCCATCAGTCATAGAAAAAAATCTCACTTCATTCTGTTCAGTCATGGCAGGCCTTCATTAGTTAATTTGCATTTTTTTTTATCAGTGTTGGCTTTTCCAATAATGCAGGGCTATGCACAGATAAAAAAAAATGTAAAATAATCAGTTTATCTCAGATTAACTATCAAATGTATTGCATCCCCTGGTCCACTGAAGCCAATGACATTTTTCCCCTAACTGCGCTCATTTCACCAAGGGGACTTTCCTATCCCCATTATTCTACTGTGCTTGATTCACAAAGGAAGAACACCCCGCCACACCCCCCACAAGCTCTTTAAATGCTGTCTATGAGTCATCAATGAACCTAAAAAGGTTAAGGAGGGTCCCAAACCCACAAAGGTTGCGAAACACACCTCTAGGATAAACACCAGTGAAGTTGAAATTGTAATTCCTTTGATGACATGACACTTGTGTCAATGCTCTTATTTACACTTTGTAAACATTGATGAAGTCACTTGGAACAGCACACTGGCTGATGGGAATTGTAGCACCCCCTTCCCCCTTTGACATTTGCAAATGTCACAAATTTGCAGATACAATGAAAGAGATAAGGGGGTTATATATATTATATACCTGTCTTACTGGATGAGGGTATGTAAAATTGACTATGCTCACAGTCATCATGCCCGGCAAACACTTGCTAAACTCATCTTCTTTGGGCTTTGAACTTAGACTTGGACTTTTCACTTCAAGTCTGCAGATGGCCATCATTTGCAAAAACTGGCAAGCCGCATTTGTCTGTAAAATCTCTGTCAGTGCTGTGGTTAAATAGCAGGCACAGTGCATTAGAATGTTCCACACACTAAAGCATTATTAATGACAAATATCAAAAACAAAATAAAATGTCAGCTACTTTTGTTTTTTCTACAAGATCAACAAATTTAAATTAAATCTGCCAAGGCATTTTTAAGATTTTGGGGTATTTTGTTTGTCTCTTTGGAAGGTTTACCCATAAATATTTATCTAAATGTCCTTCCTTAGTCAATACCAATTGTCTCAGACATACTATTTTAAAGAAATGGAAAATAATATTTTTGTTGACGAAAGAGTGAGTCAGCCAACTTTGTATTTTAAATATATATGGTTTAATAGTAGTAGTTAATAGTAGTATTTTAATGTGTACAGAGTACAGTGAAATTCTTACTTATACAGTATGTCTGAACATGCAAAATGTGGCCACTCTCTGGTGCCATAAAAAGAGAATCTAATTTTTAATGGTATACTTTGAAAATCATCAAAATTCTACAAAATACATCCTCATAGGACCTAATATTAGACATTAAAGAGTTAAACATCGTTATATTACTAATTGGCTATAGCATCCAAGAATTATTATGCTATCTTGTGTTCTGAAACTTTAATTTCTGATTCCAGGTGTACATCCTTTAGTAAAATTCAAATAACCTAAGTTGCTCATTATGAACTCTTTTCTTTGACCTCACATTTTGGTTATATATATATATAGGAAATCATGCATTGACAAAAGTTCCCCTTTGCTTGGAATTGAAAGTGTGATTAAATGCGTTATTTTTTTAATGCGTTATGGAGTACATGCATCGAAGCTTCTCAGCTGTGCTTGTGTTAAGAAAAGGAAACATTTTAAAAATAACGTAACATGATTCTGCGTTAACCGCATATTTTTTCATACGTCTCAAACCAAGAGGATGCGAGGGTAAAATGAATCGGGAAGCGCGCGTACATACTCAGTGCATCCCCTCTCGGGAATCGAACCTCGGATGTCAGTGCTAGAGGCGAAGGCTCTACAATTGCGCCACGGCATGTGTCTTGTCTATTTGAGAGTATGTAGATCGGGGTATATATATATACATATATATATATATACCCGCGTATCGCAGTGGAGAAGTAGTGTGTTAAAGAAGTTATGAAAAAGAAAAGGGAACATTTTAAAAATAACGTAACATGATTGTCAATATACAGTAATTGTTTTGTGAGTGTTATTGAGTGTTGCTGTCATCAAGGATTTGATTATCATTATTTCTTTCAATCAGGTTTGTATTTGTAGGATGTGTTGTGTTCAAGTTACATTCCGTGTTTGTCAATCGTTGTAAAGATAACAGGTTTCATTCATCGATTTGTTTCTTACTGCATCAATAAACAGCTCGTCTTCTTCTTTATCTGAGACCTGACACACTGCATGCATTGGTTTTTTTTTACACTGTATTCCTTTAGCGGGACATTGACTTTTTCCACCGTGTGCTTTGTTTCCGCAGTAGCTGCACTTATGAATATGCTTGTATGTATCAGACGCTTCATATTTTTTTGCTGCCTTCTCAATTGTGTAATTCGGTTTTTGTTCAGCACTCTTTAGAACTGTTGCTTTTTTTCTGCACACTGCGTCATTTCACGTGATCCGCTCGGTGTAAATGCATCGAAGTTTCCCAGCTGAGCTGGTGCCATGTCGTGCTATGTCCACGGCTGTATTTAATGTTAGCTAAGACCCGGCACTTAAAACTTTCTCTCGCAGTTTCGCTGAGTTTGTGCCAAACACCACCCTGACCATCTTATCTTCCTCTGCATAAGCACAGTCCTTCACCCGTGAATATTTAGCGGCAGTGTTTCTATTGGATTGCCGCTGACAGCCTTATATGGGCAGGCACTAAATTACAAACGCCAGTGGCAGCCTGTCTATGAACTTAATTTAAACTTTAGGTTTACACCATGCTTTGTTTCCGAAGTAGCAGCACTCATGAATATGGTTGTATATGTCACTCGCTCGCTTCTTATTGTTTCGCTGCCTTCTCAATTATATAATGCATGTTTTTGGAGCTCTTCCTGGTTTTCTACATACTGCGTGATTACGTGGGAGGCGTGATGATGTCACATGAAACTCCGCCCCCCACGGCTTTCAAGCTCAACTCCATTACAGTAAATGGAGAAAAATAGCTTCCAGTTATGACTATTACGTGTAGAATTTCGAAATGAAACCTGCCCAACTTTTGTAAGGAAGCTGTAAGGAATGAACCTGCCAAATTTCAGCCTTCTACCTACACGGGAAGTTGGACAATTAGTGATGAGTCAGTGAGTCAGTCAGTGAGTGACTGTAAGTCACTGTAATACTTTATTATTATAGATATATATATTTAAAATTTATAAAAGCTGTTGTTAGTGAAATCTGTGACTCTGACTATCACTGTAACTGCCATCTTGTTCATATTATTAAGATCTCTAGCTATTTAAACTTTTTTTTGTTATTTTCAGTATCTATAGTAGGCTGGATTTGGACAGTAGTGTATACAGTATGACTGCATCCTTTCATCAATAGCTGATCATATATCGTAGTCTCATATGTTGATGAATTTAATGCTTACCATCAGCAATAATTGAAATCTTCATCTCCACCTGAATGGCATCAGCCTGCTTTGAACTTTTCTCAAGTGAACAATTAGTGCCTGGGTTAACATATGCTTCAGAAAGTTGTTTAGATCTCATACTTACTGAGGTACCTGGGGCTGTTGCTGTTAATGTGTACCATTTGGGTACTTCCAATCATACAAATACAATATCTCTTTAATATTATGACTAGTTTCTCTCTACTAAATGTAGTATTTTCTCAAAAAATTCACTGAAAGTCTTGTGCTAATTCCATTTATATTTATCAAGATACCCGTTATATAGAGTAAGTATTCGTTTAGATTTAATGAACAAATTCAACCTAATCATTTCTGTAGGAATTCCATCAAAAACCATTAAGAGATGTTCTCAAGGAAAATCTACTTTAATGAGGATTGCTGGGAAGTTTTTAATGTTAAGAAGACAACTTACTCTATCTCCAGTTGAGTATTGTAGAAATCATATCCAGGTGTGTCTTGGAAGAAGCATGTTTACTTTCTGGGTGAAGCTAAATGACTTTATGAAGTTGCTCCAGCTGAATACAGAATTAATTATTTGTCACAGTATTACTGTAATTCTCCAACTTCATAAGTGGTGGTCCACATTAAAATCTTTTCTCCACCTTGGTAAAACATGATGGTTCTGCCATTTATTCTCCTTTAGAAAGTAAAGAATGTTTTTCATCTTCTTTTCAGAAGAAGCAGTCTGATCAAAGATTGAACTCACCTCCTAATTGTTTTATATATTGCCTTTAGCCATACTAGCTACCTAATTTCTATTTTAAGTACAGCAAAGCACAATCTAATAAAAATTATCATGTTGTTATATACATTTTAGTTGGGTGTTAAACTGGGAAGATCCTTATAGTATACCTTCTGCTAGTGAATCAAAGAGACAAGAATTGTCCAGGTGAAGCCTCGGTGCTCTAAAGTAATGAGATGTCAAGCCAAATACTACCTTTTATAGGCTAACTAAAAAGATTACAATATGCAAGCTTTCGAGGCAGCTCAGGCCCCTTCCTCAGGCAAGATGTAATGGACAGCCTATAAAAAGTGTGATTATGCTTAATTTCTCATTACATCCATAATGGTTAACACAGTACAACACCCTACTACTACAGTGTTCCACAAGAAAAAAGAAATGGACTTTCTTGTGTCCTTCTAATGGTTGGATTCATTGCTTTCTTTTTGAATGTAAAACCATCAGAATTAAGAAATTAGTGTGGGTAGCTCCTGGAAAAAAACATGACATCTTAAAAGCTTCTGCCAGAGTCCATTTTTTGTCGGCAAATCTTAAAAAGCTAATAATAAAGGCATTGGGTCTGGAAAAGATTCTCTCTGCCAAAAAGATCCTGTGAACTTGTTAATGTTTTAGGCTGGAACTGCTCACCATTGGAAAGAATTTCAGCTAAACTTTGAACAAAGTCAAAGTGCATCAGTTTTCTCAATTCCTTAGATTAATTATGTTTATATATTAATTTTGCCCCCTGTCTTTTCTGAGCTTGTGTTTGTTCTATCAACAGATACCCAAGAAGTCCCTGATCCCTTTAAGGCAAAGGCTTCAGAATGGCTTCAACAAGACAAGTTTTCCATTTTGAAGGATGACAGGGTAACAGCAATAGAATGTAATATAGATGTATGCTACTGAAGGAAGGCATCTGTATTACAGTGGATTGAAAGTCCATGCAGGTTCAGAGTTCCCACACTAAGCCCCCATCAAAAACTACTGATCTTGCTATTTGTTAGGAAAAAGGGAATCTGGTTGTTTTATCAGCTACCATTCACCATCCTTGGCAGGATACAACAACTTGTATACCCTTATAGGTTTCTTTTGGCAACTATTGATTTTACTAACAGAAGTCCATAAATTACTCTCTATCTCAGTCTCACTGTCTGATTTCCATTCTTTTGCAAATAGCACAACTGCTTGGCCTACTTGTGTACAGTACTAAAGTGGATTCAAATTAACATGGCACTTTTCTTTACATAGAGTCTCTTTATACCATCTTTCTATATATTCACATTAGCCACCAGCACGCAAATATAATTATCATAATGTCTTGGCAGGTCACACATTGATCAGTAGTGGTTTGCCACGTAGTTCTCTAAATGCAAAGTGAACATTTGGTGCTAAATAAACATTCACTTTGATTACTAAATTTCTAAATGAGATCCCTTTTCGGTTTGGTTATAATCAGGGCAGCCTCTCTCCCAGTGTCCCATTCTTATCATGAGGACACACCCTCATCTACATAAAATGTACAATGGGAAGCCTATCACCTACCCTCCTCTCTTTCCATGTTATAACAAGTAAGCCATGAGATGTTCCAAATCACTCATCAGAAGGCCACATATGTAACATTTCCACATTCACAAAACACCTTCTGTGTACCGTTTGCCTAAATTGCAGCTAAAAAATTGTGTTACTTTGGATGGCATATTTTTTCTCAAAATACCTAATGTACAGTATAAACTGAAGCATCTATATAACAAGTAAGGTGCAAATTAGCAGCTATGAGAAAGAAAGGCAGAAAATGCTTTTTCAAAATGTTTTCCAAACCAATTATCAGCTATTATAAGGTGAAAAAGACATTCTTTTGAGCTCTATGTTCATGTCAGTAATTTTAAAGCTGTTTATTACTTTAGGAAAAATTGTAAACAACTCTGCAGCATCAAGCTGTGATATATGCTAACCAATAATCTCTCTCTTTCTCTGTCTATACTGTATATACATATATAAATATAAATAATTCTCATATCCTTGTTTGTGGTTTTAATGATGTATATTAAGTACACATAAAGAGCAGGTTCAATGGAGGTACGTTTCAAATAGAAAAATTCTCATAAAATCAGTATTGTTACCAAAGGTGTTTTTGACTTTTAGCCTGGTTTGGTATTGTATATTTACTTTGCAAGTACAGATACATTATCTACAGTGTTGTACTATATAAATAACAAGAGATGCCTTTCAGACAAGTTACTGAAGTAAAAGTAAAATTTCCTCATGTGAAGTAGAAGTTTTAAAGTGCCAGCCCATCACAGGGTGAACACATGCACACAACGGGGCCACTTCAGCAACACCATTCCACCTAACCTGTATTGCCTGTGGACTGCAAGTGGAGTACCTGAAGTAAACTCAATTGGACAACATACAAACTCCATGGAGCACCCAGGACTCAAATCTCGGTGTTCTTGTGCTGCCCCTTTCTTGTAAATTGTAAGAAAAAGATCCACAAACTCAAAATAATTCAAACTGCCTTCTTTTTGCTTGTGATTTTTATTACAATCAATAAAATATGAAGCAAGTGGCTGCAACTTGTAGCAGTGGCATTCACTGTGAGCTTGCATCCTAATAATTGTAATTTAATCCAGTGGGGTAGGCACTTATAGGAAAGGTCTACAGAATTTTCATGCTTTACATAGGTGTTAATCCATTCCTGGAAACCTCTTCATAAAGTTTTAGGTCTTCTCAATCACCCAAAATGACCCTTATTTATAATCAAAAACAACCAAGATAGATGAAATTGACAGAATTAGTTTAGTAAGAACATAAGTCATCAAAACAAACCTTAATAATATTTTATTAAAGCATTTTACTTAGACTTTATTATTTCTGATTTCATATCCAAGGGGATAGCCTTTTGGTTTTTCTTGAGCTTTTGCAAATAGTTCATGATCTGTTTTGAAGCCACGATGTCCATAATAATATGGGAAGACATGTAAGCATTAATTGAAGTGGGCCGAGAAACGGCACCTTTTCTTAGAATACCGGTAAGTACCGGCACCTTTTATCAAATCTTCAAGGGACCCACCAACTCTTTTATTGAACATCTCTGTACCAAAAAAGAGTACCACCAGTAATTTGGTTCAATTTCAAGCAATGCATGTAAGCAGCACAACTGACAAGGTGAGTGAATCACAGCATGTGAACATACAAATATACCTCACTACAGCCACATTCTGTTCAACAGTCTGCCGTGAGGACAGGGTCTAAACACACCGTCAGCTGTGGAAATAACTGAGCCTGGGGTTCTGCATCTAAAACATCAAGCCTTCCCTTGTTCTGTGCTTTGTACCCAAGGTAAACTTGGAACGACTGCAGAGAATATTGGGTGTTAGCACCAGTTGCACACATTTGGAATCCATCCTAGATTCTTCCTGTAAATGAATTTTCCTAAAGCAGGTGGAAGCCCACATTTTAAAATATTGATTGAGCAAAACAGTATTTGCATAGCCAGTTTTAAAACTGTAGTAGTAGTGAATGTATCTATCAAAATATATAGGAATAAAAGTAGCTATTTGCATGAAAATGTAGTGAAGTAAAAGCAGACATATTTACTTTTATACTCAAGTAAAGCAGACATATTCTTAAAGTACAACAGCAAAATATTTCCACCTCGTTAATACTGGATATTTAGTACCTTCTCCAAAACTACCAGAAGCAAGCAATGTTTTAAAAATGTTCCATTTTTTTATGCAGAGTACAACAAATTCAATGTGTAATACTCCTGGTGTGTGCAGAAGTGGGACACTAAGAGAGAACAAGCTTAATTACGTAATTGCCACTTAGAAGCTGTCCCATCTCCAAAGCTCCATTGCAATCTAGCATCGCTAGAAAAAGTCCTGAAATTAACAGCTATGTTCATTTTGGTTCAGCAGGGAATGAGTTATGAGGAAGGATTAAAAGATCAGAACCATTTCAGTTTGCACAAATGGAGAGCTAGTACAGTGGATCCAGACTATTATATTATGAGTTCAACAAGAACACAAGGACACAGTTGGAAACTTGTTAACGACACATTTTACACAAACATTAGGAATTTTTTCTTCACAAAGAGAATCATAGACACATGGAATAAGTTACCAAGTAGTGTAGCACACAGCAGGACTTTAGGGATCTTCAAAGTCGACTGGATGTTATTTTGGACAATAGGATTAGCAAGCTTTGTTTGGCTGAATGGCCTGTTCTCATCAAATATTTTCACCAGTTCATGGCTCACGGGTGGCATTCAGCTTTTGTCAGTAGAGTAGATTCCACAATGCTAATAATTTTATCAGTTATGGATGGATTCGTTTAGCAGCTCACTGTTGGAAATGCTTCAATCTGTTATATGATGGCTACCAGAATGATTCAAGTCATTTCAAAAGATTTTTATATGATTCACTTCCCATTTGACAGGCTTTTAAATACATGAAATATATTGTTTGAAGTGCTACACAGCTGGGAAAAAATGCCATATGCTTAAGTATGATTAATGTCTTAAAGGGCAGGGCAAGGTCTTTCACTGTTCATGACAGAGTATCTCTGAATTCCAGTGTAAGCAGACAGGGGGTCAGTAGAGGGTGACAGGCTCTGTCAATGTGAAGGGTCCCCAAGAAGTTTAAACATCAGTAAGGAAAGCCAGGCTGGAATTTTTAGCAACGTTGTGGTTTTTGAGATTAGACTGGAATTCTATGGTTATAGTTTTTGAAAGACTTTAGAGAGATAGATCAAATTTAAAGAACTTTTCAAACTAAACAATGTTCCTATTTTGTGCCTGTGTTGACAAGAGTTAATTAAAAACATGAATAAGTGTTTACATGGGAAATTAAGTACAAAAGAGGATTGCCTCCTCTGTCAAGAGTAGCAAGAGTATTTCACCCTTCTATTCTTGCCTGGATACATTGATTCCATTTGTTATAAAATACAAATAAAAGACTACTAACATAAACAGAGTAAGAGCCAATGAGTTTGCAGTGTCTCTAGCCATCTATTCAAGTAATATGCAATGATACATTAGAATAAGAAAGCAAACCATAAACAACTGTTCATTTCCAGGCTGTTTTCTTGCTCCGACTCGCCTTTTCACGGCGACTGATATCTGAGCTTTCAAGTTTCTCCAACACGCTATGTCACTCGATCAACTTCCTTTTGTTGATTATACCACGGTTTAATTAAACAAATAGTATATTTTTCCTTTGCCTCCACTTGGTATTCGCTGAAATTGTTATATTTTCCCCTGTGCTTTTCCCATTGTCTTTTCACAGAAGGCTAAGCTTAAGAGCGATTTATATTGATTTGCATTTTCCCCGTAATTCAGAGAGGAGTTGGGGCGTTACATAATGCGCATCCATGAGCGTTAGTTTTCAAGCTGATCGGGATTTATGTTGCGGAAGAACATGGAAGTTGGAGTACGCACAGATTCCTGCATCTGGATTTTTCTATGCGTAAGCACGTTTCGGCTTTTGTGCTTACACCATGTTATAGTGCGAGTTCTACGCACGGTGTTATACATGAGGCCCCAGGACTCTAAAGGCTTGGACCTTTTGCAAAGAAAGAAAGAACACACCCCTGACGAACCCCAGAATCAACTGGGAAAAACACAGAGGTCCTGCCTCCACTCTGCACAGCACTCACAGTACCAGTGTACAGGCCAGCAATAATATCCAGCAAATTTGGCGGGATCCTGCAAAGTCTCAGGATGTCCCACAGGGCAGCTCGATCAACAGAGCCAAATGCTTTACAAAAATTGTCAAAGGCTGCAAAGAAACTCTACAGATATTCGGGTTTCCATTCTATGAGAACCCAAAATGCCGAATGCGGTTGACGGTAGACTTTTTAGACATAAAACCAGACTGTTCTGGTCGTTGATAGGTTAGCAAGTGATCATGGATTCTATTGAGGATATCCCTAGCAAGACCCTTACCTGACACACAGAGAAGTGGTATCGGCCTGTAGTTGTTGCAATCCAGGTGATAACACTTTCCTTTCCAGATAGGGATGGCAAGTTCTGTTTTCTAGTCAGTTGGGATGACACCCATCTCCCAAAGGAAGCAAAGACTGCTTGCAATGCAGGTAGGACAGCCTTACCACCAACCTGGAGAAGTTGATCCTGGATACTACAGATCTCTGCAGCCTTCCCATTCCCTCTGCTGCTTCACTGCCTGTGCAATCTTAGTGAGATTGGGTGGTTCACAGCTTATTGGAGGATCAGCTTTAAGAACCGTGGACCCAGAGATGTCCAAAGTCTTAGCTAGATGATCAGCTTTAAACAGCTGCTCAAATCAGCCAGCCCAGCAGTTCCATCACCCGCTCTGACTATGACTCTCCGAGGGACAGATTTGGATTTGTGTAGTGCTTTGTTTCTTCTGTAAGCAAGATATGGATCACTAGACCATAGATGGTGTGTCACTTGCTCACTCATTCCTCTAACAAACGCCTCCTTATTTGTTATCACAGCCCTCACAGCCGTCCTTCTCAATTCCCGATACAGGCCGGAGTTGCCACCAAACGTGCACTGTGATTCCCCTGAATGACATCTAGGGTGCCCTGAGAGACGAAACACCTACACGAACACAACCCTCAGCAACCTTCAGGGTCTTGTCATGGAAGGGCTCCCACATCACATAAGGATTAGCAGTTGCAGTCAAGTTTGAAGTTCATAACATTGCTTTGTGTGCAAAACATTAGAAACAGCCTGATCTTGGAGTTTGGCCAGGTCCAACCTCATTCTCCTTGTAGGTGGTTGCCTATTGGATCTACTGTAAGATGGATCTTCAGAGTAGCAACAAGAAGTCTGTAGTCAGAATTCAAAAACTGGGCACTTCTATAGATCCTGCAGTTCTGTAGGAGTCTCCAGCATCTGCCCACAAGGATTTGATTGATCTCCTTCATCGCTTCATCATATTGTAATATCAAGTCCAACAATTTGGCTCAGGGCTTTGGAACCAGAATCCAGCAAGCCACAGCCCCTGACCTTTTGCAAAGTCAAGGAACACTTTCACGACCATGGTCACTAGACCTATGGGGACTGACACAATCCTCATAGTCATCCCTGCTAGTGCCACTGGTCCCTTTGAAGTCACCCATGACCAGAGGAGTGTCACCTCATGGGCCCCCATCAACCACTGAGCGAAGCTGTGAATAATATGTCTCCCTTATCGAGACATCACTTACTCTGGTCAGAGCATACACTAAGACAACAGACAAGGTACCCAGAGAGTGCCTTAATCTGAGTTTCATAATATGTCTGCTGAAAGGAGTGACATAGGACACCAACGGAAGGAGCCGATTCACTACAGCAACAGCTACTCCCTGAGTATGACAGCCATCAGAGTGACCAGATCAATAAAAGGTACCTTTTAGTCCCAGTTATGCATACCTCAGAAAGTGTAGCTACTGAAATGCAGAGTTTATGAAGCTCCTCCGACAGCAGAGGAAGATAATCATCATATGATTGTTGGAGAGACAAGATGTTCCACGTGCCTAACCAGATGGGTCACCTCAAATTGGGCCCCGAGTACTGGTGTGCAGCGGGCATCACCTCAGCACCACCACGCCAGTTCCGATCTCCAATAGGCCTGACCCCATTTAGCCTCAACACTTTATGATTTCTGTTTTGTGCTGTTTCCATACTATTTAAAAAAATTCTAAAATATGTTAAGGTAAATATTGCAAATGTACAGGATTTTAAATACAGTACAGCATTCAGCATACAAGCATGATTTTGATAGTACTGGCAGGACATACAAATGGTTGGTAGTAAGCCAGAAAAAGTAAATTGGAGAACAGTTACAGAACATGTGAAGAGCAGTGTTAGGCATGTGCAGACAAGACACATGCACATGGGTGAAAAAGGGTGCAGTGCAGTCGCTTGGCACTATCCCTCCTGTAGAAGAAACTTGAAGTGTTGCAAGCCAATAATGAAGCGCATAGGATGGAATGATTAAAAAATTCTGTTTACTTGAACAAGTTTTTAAAACAAAAAGGCAAATTCACAAAACAGGAAATCAATACATGAACACAATTGCTAGGAAAAATGCCAAATGGGGAGTTTTAAATGGGTTGTTAAAAATGTACACCAGACCATACTTAAGCAAGGCACCATCCAAGCTTGTCCAATTTACAGTGTGTCTTGATCTGTCCCCACTGCACCACACCTGAATCAATGCAACAGACAATGATCATGGGAGCCAGAGGAAAAAATAATAATCACAGAAACAGGTTAATTCATTCCAGCCAAGTATTGGTGACACTATGGCTGGCAAGGCACATGGCATCATAATTCAAAGAGGTTTTATGCCATCAAATGGAAATCCTTCAAGGTGATCGTGATTCTTTGAGCAGATCTGATTTATTTAAAGATGATATCCAAACACAGAGGCAGACTTCCTGGTGGATGAGTATGTGACCAAATATTAGTAAGGTAAAGAGGTTTACAGGCTAATTACCAATTACCAAAAAACTTAATTTTTTATGTGAATCAACAGAGTTGCAGGTAGAAAAAGAAGAAGGTGGAGGATCATGATCAAACATATTACATAATGTATGTGCTGTATGCCTCATTAAGATCACAGAAGTCATTATTGATATAATAACTGATTATTCATAATAAAAATATGCATGTTTGCTTGTGAACTTTAAAACATCTGTTTTAAAAATTCACTACTAAATACATATCTGATATGTATACCAAATTATTGGATCAAATTGTAATTTATAGGTGTATAGGAGAACATTTAACTTTTGCAGCTACCAGAACTCAGGTAATAGGTGTAAAGCCTAGAAAGCTGAAGAGGGGTTCAGTGTATTCTTGAAAAACTGAAAGGGAAAGCAGGCTTCAGAATATTTTGCATAGTTAGACAGTGCAGTTTTCAACACTCATGGGGATATAACTTTGAGCTTGTGATTATAATTTAGTAACCTTCCTGTGTTTTGAGAAACTCAAAAGTGTAATGACACACTCTGCTAATGAGACAAAAGCTTATTTTCATTGAGAAGCAGAGAGTGTGGCTGCTTTTTATTAGACATTTTTTTTTCTCAAAAAAATGCTCTCTCAATTTAGTTGCTATAAGAGACACTTTCACGGAATCTTTAGTTCAATTAATTTTTTCTGACACTTTTGAAAATAGCTCAGCTCAGTTGCTACCTGGTAAAAATGGATACTTGCAAGGAGTTTTTCTCTGATTTGTAGCTGCTGGACACTTGGAAAAGAGCTCTGTCCCGCTGGCGACATTTCTTTCATTTTATTTTTCAATTAAGGATATATTACCTGTGCCTAAAGAAAAGGATCCACCTGGGAATTGTCATCTGTGACTGAATGAAGACTGCATGGACCCACCCAGGTTGTATAATTCTTAGTATTGCTTACATTTACAGCTACTGGTTTTGATGCAAATAAATATCATTTTTAAGAGAGCAAGCCAAGATTTTAAGATCATTCCTGGTTTAACTGTTGCCCCTTAAGGGCTCAACAGGACGCTTTTGAGAAGTCATTTATTGATGGGTTGAAATAAAGAAGTAAAGACAATGCCTGCCATTAGAGGTCCCCAGGGCTATGATAGACTGTAAGACAGGTAAGAGGTTACAGATAACAGTTGTATAGTTTGTTTTGACATTTCTTCTTATTCCCAAATAAGAAAAGAAAAGAAGAGAGTACTTGGTACCTTTTGTGTTAGGTGCAAGTCACAGGTGATCTGACAATATGATAAAACACTACATTTTAAGCAGAATTAAAAAATGTACTTATTCCAGTTATTGGGTTCAAGCTAGATAGATTAGAATAGGTAGATAGGATGACACAAATATGAATAAAACCTGGACTATATAAGTTGCATTGTACATACCACATGACATATCTGCAGGTCAGGGGGTGCACTTTAAGTATGGTATTCTATCGCTGAGATATTGTAGATGTTGCCATTGTTCAGTAAAACGTAACTGGAGGGAGAATCACAGAATTAGTGAAATTATAATAACTAAGTGTTTATTTAATTCAAGGCAATTTTTGTCACTGATGAAACAGTATAATACTCTAGTTCAAAGATGCAATCATATTTACTGACATCTAAATGTTAATAACCAAGAAACTTGAACCAGTTATTTGATATATAACAGCTATTGCTGGAAAGAAGTCATTTGAAAGGACGGGGTATGGCTTATGTGGAGAGAGCTGTTGGAAAGTGATTTTAAGGTGCTGCCATTGAGGGCAGTGGAGGTTGGAGGTAAGGATTAAAGGAGAAAAGGGATCTAACTGATCAACCCCTACCAACTGGGAAGCAGTTTTAGGTAAAAGATGAAAGAAGGAGAGATATGTGGATAAGCTAGAGTCTGTTACTTATTGTATCGGTGATGCTAATATTAATTTCTAGTCCATAAATGATAGAGAACTGTGACAAAGAGAAAATATAATTATCCAGTAGGCTGGAAATGCAATACCAATTATCTGGATGAATTACCACACAGTGTTATCAGAATAGAAAGTAGAAAAAGCAGAAGAGATAGTGGAGACAGACTGTGATTGATATATGGGTCAAGGACTGCATTAACGTCTATAAATAAAATAGATCAAGGCTCTGGAGAGAAAGTAATTGCCTGGTCAATTCAGGTAAGAAGCCTTTTCATGCGGGATCAGTGTGAGAAAAGAGACCAGGTCAACTTTTCTTCTGCCCGCTTTGCCTAGAAGAAAAGGATAGCACAAATTGTTATTGCATCTTGATTCCAGTACGTTGATTTCAAGAATCTGCTCAATTAAAATTTGGGTGCCAGTACTTTATGACAAGACCTGCTGCAGTACATGTTGAAGCATCTGCTGCTGAATCCTTCCATCATCTATTGATGTAAGGTGAATTTCTTTCAAGAGTCTTGATATTTAAGCAGTGTAACAAATCCAGAAAACATGACGGTGTGCCCTGTGCACAGACACCTTTGTATGGTTACCTACTTGGGCACCTTGAGCCAAAACTAAGTGACCATGGAATGGGAGAATTGAGACACAGACAATAATGACAGTTCAAAAAAAGAATGGTTTGTTTATTTCAGATGCGCCAAAACTATTTACAAAATAATGCCTTGCAGATTTTAAACGGTTTGCTGCAAGAACATTAACAAAAGCAAGAAAAATATGTTCAGGTGCTATATACATCAATTACAGTGGCTCCAAAGCATAAAGTGATGAGAAAAAGTTATATATAATTTAAAAAGAGTCCTCTTCATCCTTCTACTCAGTTAGTTCACAAAGGACAGAAAGAAAAAGTAAGCAAAAACAAAAAGTGAAAAATAGAGACGACATAAGTAAAATATAGATTGCCCCTATCAAAAATATGAATAAACAGTAATTCTGGTAAAACAAATAAATACAAAAATGTAGCACACTACTCTGTGCTCCACCAACTCAGCAGTACAGAAGTGTTAACAAGCCCAAAGACCAGTCAAAACATGACCCATGGTGGTTTGGACTGCGATTTTATACCACTAGCTCTTCAGTCTATCCAATTCCTACTCATGTCTTCAGGAGTTTCCTATTAATAAGTAATGCTAAGTTGCCCACTGTGTGTCAGCCTTTGCAACTGCACCTCACAAGTAAGTCAACAGTGAACTTTCATTTTACTTTAACCCTATCTTTCTAACCTACTTTCTCTATGGGAGTGTTTCTGTTGGCAACCTTTTTAAACTTAGTGCTCTGTACATTTTATCTTTTATCTCCCACATAAACTTTGGACCGGTACCTGGGCATTGGACCAGCTTGAATTCGAAGATGTGCTTTTGAGTCATTTGTAGACCTCCAAACAACCACAAGGTGGCCCCAAATCCCAACACTCCAGAGCGCTAGCAACAGCAGATAAGTGTCTATTACCACTGATAACTATTTATGTATCTGGTGATAAACTACAATTGGTATGAAACTCTTCACTTCAAAACTAATCACAAATGAATGATGAACTTCTGAGCTATCATAGATACAAAAATAGATAAATAATGACACAGATGATGAAAAATAATATGACACAAATTTAGGTCGATAAAGGGTGCAAGGTGAGCCTAGTTATGTCTAAAAAATACACTGCTATCTTACAATAGTAATGTCATTCTCATGTCCCAATGGCAAATATTTAAAAAAAATATGAAGGAAACAGAGGAGCATTAATAATGCTAATCAGGCTGAGGAACCTGCTACACATGCAGTACATCATCTAGGATGTGATACAGTACCTGCCAAATAATACAAGAGTACACAACACGTGTTTCACCCAAATTGGGGCTCATCAGGTGTATGCATCTTTGCTTTCACTTACGAGGATCAAACCTCAGACATCAGCGCCTGAGGCAAAAGCTCTGATGTTGCGCCATGGTGGCTGGTTCACTTACTTGACAGGGTGAAGATCCGAGTATTACGTTCATAGGTCTGAAATCTGTAATCTGATTTTTAGGATCATAGCCTACCAGTTAAAGTTTGTGGTTGGTCAGCCAGTCGACAAACATCCACCACATCCTTTCAGTTGCGAGAAGCAGGTCATACCTGCCAAATAATACAAAGTGTGTAGAACAGTGGAAACTGGAATATTGTCAGTACTAACTTATTACAGAATAGTTGAGCCAAATAGCCTCAATCAATATCTGCCTAACCTCTAATGATTTTTAAAATCATAGAATGAGTCACTGTTGATGAAAGACACCATCTGATAATTGATTAAGATATCAATTCCTTCTAAGATAATGCTAGACACAGGCTCTTGGGGACACGTTTAGGGTTCTAATAAGGTAAGCAGTACCACTAAATGTGAAGAGGGGACCTGGTTGCTAACATCTTCTCTCTTTTGTTCTGCAGTTCCGAAGAAGCAGACTGAAATCATGTTCCCCATTTCTCCTTACTCTGCTGGATCCTACATAAGTCACCAACCACCAGAAGTGGTTGTTCATTGATTGGCCAGAGTAGAGAGAAGATGAAGCTCCTACCTTGTGCTATATACAAGCTTGACGATTTGTGTGAACTGGCTGTGGCCATTTAACCTTTGAGTTTTCTTGTTATTTCATTTTTTTCCCTCGGTTTAACAGGGCTCACCCCAGTTGTGCCCTAATTCTTTGTTTGACTTATTCCATAGTTTAACAATAGTTTCTGGTGTGGTGAAGACTAAATGTTAAGGTTACAATTGCTTCAAAGATACCTGAAAGTTTAGTAATGTTTGGAAATATTTTATCTTCCCTTTGCACTGCTGGGTTACACTCCTTTCGTTTGTGTTCTTTGTAACATATGAACTCTTGAAAGCCACTGTGGTTAATACTGTATATTATGCCTGTAGAGATTCTTTGAGAATAAAATGCCATTGAAAGTAACACAGAAAATGCATTTACAGTGAATGATTTGGCAGATAAACATGCAGAGAATGATATTGATGCAATCATGATCCAGAGAAGAAAGTATTTTACCAAGATTGCATTCCAGAAATACTTTTAAGTCATTACCATCTGCTCTTTCAATCTTGTAATAGTGCTACAGTTTCACACTCATTTCATACTCATTAATTGGTCTCAATTTACTTATTTTGATGTTTAAATGATACTTCGACATTTTTATATATTTATTTATTTTTTCCCTGTAATCTTTTTAATTTGAACCTGGAAGACTGATTTTCAAACTAAAATGATATATACCTAAAAGGCTGGTGTAACGGCCCACCTATCTACTGTCATAACCCTGCTGGCCTGAATAATGGCCTATGCATATCTGTTAGGCTATGCTACTGTTACACTACTCTGCTCTCTAGCTGATTCAGTCTGCTGCCACAGAGACATATTTCTGAAAGACTGCTACACGTCTCTGCTGCCATAACACCGGCCGGCCAGCCAGAATACCGGCCTTCGCTATATTAGGCTATATGTATAATATACCACTGTCTGATTTATACAACTTATACAAGTTAACTGCTTTTTTTTTCAGGTCAGACTGGTTTTTTCTTGTAGTTTTCAAGAAGAAAATGGAAAAGATTGCAGTTGCATTTTAGCATGGAAGCAACTTAAAACAATAGATGCTTAGTGTGCACAGAAGTATACTAGCAGGCAAAGAGAGCTTTTGTCCTTCAGGAGGTTTTCTTTCTTCCCTGAGGTTGCCTCAGGACTTCTGCATTATGGTATCACAGGTGTACAACCACAGTCATACTCTCCATCTGTCACTGTCCCTGTAATGGGTTGCACCGTGCCCAAACTCCCTGCTTCTTGACGCCAGAAGCAAGAGCCCTGCAGCATAGGGCAGACATGCAGCGATTGATTGGAAGATGGTGGAAAACATATGAAGTGTTCTTCTGCATTGCTTCCGCCACTAAAACAGTCTTAAAGCATTTCACTCAAAGGTGCAGTTTAGGCATTAGGTCTTTATCATGAATGGTAGATAATGATGAAAACTGTGAAGTGATACAGCTTGTTCTAGAGTATCAAACTGTAATTATTAACATTGTGGATTATCATCATATGTTTGGGACAAGGTACTAGCCAAAAGACAAAGAAGATCATCATATAATAAAATGTTCAGTAGAATTTTTATACCAAAACTAATTAAATTAAATTCTGCTATATTGGCTAGTATAGTATTATTTAGTATAGATGTTTTATCTATTGGATAATTTCAGACTAAGCCTTGTCTGTATGCACGACAGTGCATGCAGAGTGGCTTCTTTGAGCTAAATATGCCATCTCATTAAGTTAAGCTAAAAAGCATCCTGAAATATCCAGAAACTACTATTTTTTTAGAAGATTTAGATTGATTACAAGGGTGAGAAGTGGAAAAGAGTATCTAAATGTTTATCACAAGTGAAGCAATATGTGACTACTACATAGGAAATAATGTAGTAATTGGCATTGTGGCCAAAAATCCATGAGGTATAGTCGGAAATTCTGACAGTTTCTGTACAGTAGATACCGCTGTAATGTATTTGTATATACTTTCTAGACTGAAGTCTACTTATCTGTTGAAATACTCACTCACACTCTGTTTCTACAATAGATTTGATAGCAGGTCTTTACTTTTTTTGAACCAATAACAATAATAATTTTTTTCTCACTTGCTCACTCACTTGCTTACATTGCTACAGGTGCTACTGTTGGTGCAAAGAAAACACAGCACAAAACGTGGATTCTTCAACTCCTACCATCTTGTTTGCATCATCTTACCAATCAGGTTCAACTGCACTGGTTAAAATTCTTAAATGTGTGATCTGACCTTTTGCACACACTTCAAATACAAACCTGCACACATTTAACACAAAGGAAATATGATTTCAATCAATGTATACATTTCCTTTTTTATGTACAGATATGTATGTTTTCTCCATATTTTCAGCTAATTTTAACATACTGGTAAAATGATTTTCATTAAATCTATAATAGAAAAAGAATTTCATCTAGTATTGCAGATCAACTGGTATATTGCCCACTTGAAGAACTTGGGACATTGCTGACCTGAACAAGTGTATTAATTGTAATATGTATTTTTTCTGTAAATATTTTAAGCTATTGGAAACAAGATACTGAAAGCAAAAATATTCTTTGAAGTGTTAAAAAAATCATATGGCAGGTCAGTGCCTAAAATACACAAATGTTTGTTATTGTTTGTTTTGAAAACTATCACTGACAAATAAAACTGCCACAAAACAATCCTCGTATTAACAACTGAAAAAAATCAAAATTCATTCATACATTCATTTTTCTCTCTGTCATGATAACAAAGACTCATTCACAATTTTTAGATTTTAGATGGAAGAAAGTGGAGCACCTGGAAAAAATTATGGGAATAACATCCAAAGTCCAAACAAACCAAGCACTTGCAGCAATGCTACAAACAATCTTTAAGACTAATCTTTAAAATGATTTAGAAACCCATATTATCTTGGTTTCTTTATGGTAGCAAATTAACATTCAGTGAAAGGTTGCCTTCCAGACATCACCTCTTATTGTGAACATTAGGACATTACTGACATTTTCTGTTATTTGTTGTTATATTGTTTAGCTTAGCTGTCATTTAAGCAGGTCACCCCTGTTCCGTTATATTGCTAGGAAGATAAATTCCTAATTACATAAAAAATTCAGTACAAAGTATTAAAGACATTTTTTTCATTGTCCGAGTTTTTAACTGTGTACAAAATATTGTTGATGTGAAATTATTTTATTCAGTTTATTTTAAATGTTGGATAAAGCACAGGTGTTCCCATAGTATTTCTTCATTTTTCTTTATGAATTTGACATCAGGTTAACCCAGAAAGTATAGCCTCTTTAATCCATTTCTAAAATATATATTAGAACAATGAAATGTTGATAAATAACTTCTTAAACAAACAACAATGAGATTTTTGCCTTAAAGCGAGATAGATTTCCTGCAGCATATCACTTTTTACAGTATAATTACACTGTCAACAATTTAAATACACTACTAGAGTATAATGAGTATCTTTATCATCTGGGGGAGGAGTAATTTAGATCATTTATTATTAAGACACAAACCTTATTGGATTTTGAACTCAGTGCAATTTTACCTAATGGGTTTGATTAAAAATAAATAAATAAATTTGTACCTTGATGATGAACAGTAAGTGCAGCCTAAAAATGTTACTTTTCTTGTGGGTGTCTGCCAGAATCTGTGAGCTTTTTCTTTACCTCTTGGCTGTGCTCCTGGAGATTATTTTACATTTTACTTTTGCTCTTGCTCTTTTACCATTTGTTTAAATTAGATTTTTACAAGTTGGCTCTTTGATAGACTCTATGAAGGGAAATTCCCAGAAATGTACACAACTGTGAAAATTAGACAATTATTTTTTTATAACAGGTCTTGAGAGGACTTTGCACTGTGATAAGAATGACACAGGTACATCAAAAAGGATTGGGGCAGTCATCCATTTATTATGCCCTGTCTGCAAAAGGTTCATTTTTATGAGTTGTGTTCAGCTTGAAGTCCAAAACAGAACTGAGTCAGGTTGGATAAAATGGTGGCTTTAAAGGCCGTGACAGGAAGTGACAAGCTCTGGACCGGAATCGGAAGAGATGTCGCCGGGACCAGAAGTGACGTCATCCAGAATACCAGAACTGGAAGTGACATTATCAATGGCACAGTTGCTGGAAAGTGACGTCATCAATGGCAGCGGTACCGGAAGTGATGTCATCAAAAGCGCTGGCATCTAGTGGGATTTCCCAAGGATAGTCTGCAGAGGACAGTGAGAGAGTGAGAGAGTTAGTGCAGCTCACCACCCCCTGGTTTGGCATGGTATTACTATTATTTAAGCCCTCTAGCTGCCTCCCAAGCACTTGTGTGTGTGACAGCACATTAATCTTAAAAAGGTTCAACAATATTACATACCTTAGCTTGCAAAGTGTTATCTTGACCTTTACAATAAAATAGAAGAAAAAGTTAAATATTCATCGACTCATCCCGTATTTAATCCTGTTTTATTACTTACAGTATAACAGAAAGGAGAGGTAAAGCACAAATTAATTTGGGGAGGGATGGGAAAATACATGAAGGACTATATTAAAGAGCATTCTTTATCACTAATTTTAAATACAAACTCAACAATTATGATATACAAGAAGCAGTTCTGAAAGGATTTATGTTGACACAGAATTTTCAGTATAAAAGATTAGATACCACTTTATCTTTAAGCCAAAAATGATTTAACAAACAGAAAGTCAAAATATTTCTAATGACATAATACTGAAAACAGAGTGCAAATAATTGGCATAGAAATTTTCAGCCAAAGAAAAAAATATATAAACTGTTAAGTCTTAAAAAATAGTAATAATGGGTGGGCATTTTTTAAGATGGGACTTGAAAGAGGAAAGGTTTTCACAGTTGAAGAGAAATTGAAGAAGAGTGTTCCACAGTTTGGAAGCAGCCACAATAAATGACCAGAAACCAACAACAGATAATTTTGTGTGGGGAAGGGGAGAAGGCTGATGTCAGAAGACTTGAAGGAATGAGCTGATGTGTAAGATTGAAGAAAAACAGAAAGATATGAAGGGGCAAGGCCATTAAGTGCTTTGAATGTAAGTGTGAGGAGTTTACATTGAACACAAATGAGTAAAGGAAGTCATTGTACCTAAAAAACAGGAATTATATGTACAAATTTCTTGGTATGGGTGAGTAGTCTGGCTGCTGAGTTTTGGATATTTGCAATTTGCAGAGAGAGTTGACAGGGAGACCAGTATATAATGAATTACAGTATTCCAGATGTGAGGAAATAAAAGCATGAATTGGGATCTCTGCATCATGTAAAGTAATTGAAATGCAGAGACGGGCAATGTCGTGTAGGTGATAGAACACAATTTTAGTTAAGGAGTTAATTTTGTCAGGAAAGAGAGTGTGGAATCAACCAAAACACCCAAATTACAAACTGAACAGAAGAATTAACAAAAGTACCTAAATTGATAAAAAAAATCATTGACCTTTGAAAGAACAGTCCTGAAGCCTCATGAATAAAAGAGTAGATTCCATAGTAAAATTTTGCTTATGCTTGAAAGGCAAAAATTGAATACACAGATATTGAAGGAAACAAAAATGCACATAAAGGGTTAAAGAACCTTCAGGCTAACTCTGTACATTGTGTCACATAGCAACAAACACGATTAACATGTAACGTGAGGAATGTCATTTCAGATGTGAATGTAAATTTAGGCTGGTGAAAGATGGCAGTGTTGCTGGTTATGAAATCTGTAAGGCAGAATGGATGCGTCCAGGAGTCACCGGAACCGAAAATCATTTCTTTGACCCTTGATTTGTGGGTTTCTAGATCTTCAGGGTAAAGGAAAAGAGAAGCATTATAAGGCAGCGCCAACCTGTGGTACACAATCCCCTGAAGGTGTCTTCCAGGCACATGTGTGTGACAATATATATAAACTTTTTATTTCTCCCTAGTATCTATCTATCTGTCTATCTGGAAATGATAATGAAGGTTTGTTGTTTGTAAATCATTTGCAACAACAATCTTCTTGCTTAGTCAACAAATTAGTTTGATTAAATCTTTTCGCTCACTATACTCATTTGCTCTAAAATCAAACTGTAGCCAAATCAGCAATAATGATTTCTCCTTAGCCATCAATCTGAGCTTTTCTCTATTAAATAATTTACTCTTGTAATTTGTTACTGAACGTGGCTATTAATAATGAGGACACTCTGTGGCCAAACTGAAGTGAAGAAAAACAATGTTTAAGGGAGTGATTGATCAACCTGAAAATTCTATACATTGTCTAACCTTATGATCTGGTTCCTTGTGTAAGAGATGTTTTATCAGTCTTAGCATTTAAGGCCAGGCAGAGACAGAACACTTGTTACTTTAGACTAGCCTAGCCTGATTAGAGCTGTTGACTAGTTTGTTGTGAGAAGTCAAGAAAAATGACACCTTTTATTTGCTAACTAAAAGATTACAATATGCAAGCTTTCGAGGCAACTCAGGCCCCTTCTTCTGGGAAGATGTAACCATTAGTTAGTTAGTTTATTTAAATTGCAACACTATTTGCTAGTAATTTAGAAAAGAATTCAAGTGTGACTATGTTTATGAACTATTACTGAACCTTGTCGATTCTTTTTCTCTTCTGTTCACTATATGCTACTGTTGTACTGTGAAGCTGCCAGTCCTGTTGATGGGAAATGAAACCAGAACTATTAAGAGGTCATTGTCTGTTAATAGCTCATTGAACAGGATGGTTGCAAACTGGAAAAAGTGGTGCAGGGCAGTAGCAACGGGCAAGGCCCTAGAAGAGAGATAAGGGAGTATGCAGTTACAGCCCAATGTTTGCCATCCTGCCAGTATTGAAGAAAGGATTAGCAAACTGGAACATGATCGAAAATAGTCTATAGGTCATTGGCCTCTTTCCTCAATTGTTGTATCATTCTTTTAATCCTGTTATTTCCCCAGATGAAAACCATGCCAAAGCACCATGTCAGCATGTTTGAACAGCACACACAGATTATTGCTATAATGCAAGTAGATTTATTGACTTGGTCTGCACTAAAATAATAAGCAAGTTGTTTGAAGTATCTTCCAGTACTGTATGCAGTTTGATAGCCACCAGGAAACATCAAATGCATTTCTAACGCTTTAAGATGATTGGTGATTAACACCTTGAGCACCTTCCAAAAACATGAAGCTCTTGTGGTAACTCATAAAGGGTTAGGTTAATAAGTATCATTGTGATGAATGATTATCAGATTTCTGGTAAAAATTAGGGCTGTTAAAGAGTTAACACATACAATTAATTTTCAAAAGTTTAACATTTTATTTTTTATTAATTGCATTGATCAACACCCCTTGCTATCTAAGCCAATGATTATCAAACTTGCAGCCCTGACAAGTTTGGAGTTATTAGAAAAATCAATTCCAACTTTAAATATTGTCTTGAAATTTTCTAGTTTTCAAATAAACATATAGGTATCTTAAAATGTTCTTCACTTGTTACATAAAAGTAAGCATATATCAAAGTGGTTATACAAAAGAGTAGTGATCCTTAACCTAAACACCACACAGGTGTTATGAGAGGAGATGACCAAAAACTGTGACCGAACCTGAGTCTCCACGCTCAGCTGCTCTTTAATTCCATTGCTAGGTCTCATAGTGCTCCTCCGATGTCTTTCCCACTCCCGTTCTCTTTTTCCATGTCCATTCCCCATGTCAATTTTAAGTGCTCACATTTTCCTCCATGGGAACAACTTCCTCTCGTTTTTTGTACCTTTTTCAGCTGATCCATGGCAGAATTGAGACTGCTCGGGAACAATGTGCCAAGACCGATGGGTTTTTGATATATTTTCATGTTAGAGCTTTCTTTCTCATCCACTCCACCCACACAAGTAGGCTGCAAAGTGTGTGTGTCTCTCACTCTCTCAGGTCTGGTCCTCGTGTGTTACAAAATCTTTGGTAAACTAGCTTTTTGTACCATCATTTTTAGAATGGTTTTAAAAGTTGTCAGACAAAGGCAGAAGAATATGCAATTAAAACAAATTTACAACAATTATTAATAATACAATACCTTGCCTCGCAGTTAGGAGACCCGGGTTCACTTCCCGGGTCCTCCCTGCGTGGAGTTTGCATGTTCTCCCCGTGTCTGCGTGGGTTTCCTCCGGGCGCTCCGGTTTCCTCCCACAGTCCAAAGACATGCAGGTTAGGTGGATTGGCGATTCTAAATTGGCCCTAAAAGTGTGTGCTGGGTGTGTTTGTGTGTGTCCTGCAGTGGGTTGGCACCCTGCCCAGGATTGGTTCCTGCCTTGTGCCCTGTGTTGGCTGGGACTGGCTCCAGCAGACCCCCGTGACCCTGTATTTGGATTCAGCGGGTTAGCAAATAGATGGATGTATTATTTAACATTTCATTTTAGTATTATTAATATTAATCAACAGAGGAAGGCTTTAGTTTCAGACAGATTTGCCCATGCTTGGTAACCTTCAAAATCAATACAGGAATGAGCTAAAGTTAGAAGCAGAACTGTGCTCAGATATATCAAAACTGGAACCTGTACATCGAAAATAATGACCCTATGGAATACTCATCCTTTACAACTGACTTTTGTTTTTTGTTAGCTGAAGTCATATGTGACTTGTTATTTTTCTGCTTCTTTTGACCTGGATTCATTTACATCTGTATAATTTTTATAAATTAAAAAAATAGCATTTTAGTCTTTCAGATTAAAATAAAAAAAAGATTTCATGTGCAAAATAAAAACTAAAAGACATACACAACTACGCAATAAACTCACTGTAATCACTTGTTAATATCCCCAAATACATAGAATATTAGGGAGATTGATGAGAGTTAAGAAACCGCAATTTTAGTTGCAGCTAGTAAGAATGCAGTACTTAAATTTAAGAACGAAATAAAATGGTGGTATTTCAAAATATTTCAGTTCCTGTATGTGCAGCATCAAGAAAAAAGGTTGAAAATCCCTGACCTAGAGATATCACATGACATTTAATTACATGCTTTGCAGCATTGACTTTATATTAGTGGGGGACTGATCAGATTGTTGGAGGCTTTGACTGAAAGTTTGGGAGCCCCGATCTAAACTATCCTGTGAAATATATCTGAGAAAGAAGACATTTATGATGTTTACTTTTGGTTTAAAACTCTCCCAGGCAGTTGAAAGGACAATACTTTTAACACTTATAAATCGAGTGTGGGAAAATTTTGATATCACAGAAGTACAATATCACAAAACTTAGCAAAGCATGCATGATGCAGCTGTTAAAAACTGTAATGTTCAGCCTCAAAATCTGCAAAAGACCACTATCCATAAATTTACAGCTCGACTTATGTTCAGGAACAAAACAAAAGCATTAACTACCAGTATTTACTGCAAAGTGGATCACATCAAACTACATGCCTGTAATAATAATTGACACTGGACTGAAACACATCATTCAGTGAAGTTTCTAGAACATTACTCTTCACACTTATACTGTATAAAGTCTCCACAGTTTGAGCAGCAAAGAAGTTGTAGAGCAATCACATTCACTACTGGACATTGCTGAACTATCTTGGTTAAACACGTGAATTAATCGAGGTTGAGTGACATTTTGCAATTGATCATGATTGAAATTTTTTATCATTTGACTGCCCAAGTAAAAATATGTAAAGCAAATCAAACAAGACACATATAACTTTTGTGTCTTCCTCAAATACTAGGTGATATCTTTGCTTGTCAGGGTGTAACTGATTTGTATCGCATGCGTTTTATCATGCGAGTGCTTATAAACAGGAAACTCGGTAGCAAAGTGTTTTAGTGCTAAGAGGTCAGATTACTGCCCTCAGAGACAGGCAAGGAAATTGCCTTAAATTGTGAATGTTAAATACAAATAAATTATTCAGGCCCAGCCATTTTGCACCTCTTTATTCTGAACTCTTGAACCTCCCTTGGAGAAACGGAATCTATATTTGTCAGTAAGTGCTAAAGATGAGAGACCTGCACACTGACTAAGAGAACAAAACATGCATATGTGTTGAAATTAAGACTTTGAAGCACAAAAAAGGGTGGACACGATGCCACTTCAGAATTATTGGCACCTAGATTCTCCATATTTCAATTATTTGTTTGTTCAGGCTACTCAATTTTTCCACTCATATGGCTAAGATGTGCATGTTTTGGAAGATGATCAAATCTAAACTAACCGAGTATGAGTGAGTGTAGGTGCAAAGTTGACTTGTCCAGCAACACACAAGCATTATGACAATATCTGAGTTCAGTCCTGCACTCACTGATGCTGTTCTATTGTCTTCCTACAACTCTATAATTTGAAGAGCAACTTTAGAAAATAGGTGAATGCATAACTGGTCTGTTAAGTAGTGAGAGACTCTGAGAGCATCTAAAAAACAAACAAAATGAAAGATATGGTCCAGACTCTAGTAAAAAAACAAAACCAGACCATGAAATCGACATTCCTAGTGGTTGGCATGATGTGGTGATGGGGCTGCCAGCAAAGGTTGATAGTTTAATAATTTGTTCTAGGAAGTAAGGGCACGCACACCCCATCAACTCTTGTATCTGCACAGCAAGATACAAGTCTTCAGTGTTTTATAATCATGGGGTATGCCATGCTTTTAGCAAAATATATCAGAGCAAAAGTAGCTATTTGCAGTAAAAAATGTAGTGAAGTAAAAGTGAACGGGTAAAGCAGAAATATTCTGTTGCACTTGAGAAAGGTTTAAGAATATTTCTAATTTACTTGACTGTAAAATTTTCTGTCTGCTTTCGTTTTTATATCATTACAATTTCCAATGCAAATGGCTGTTTGCTCTGATATATTTTGCAAGACACATTCGTTACTGCAATATTAAATCAGAAGGCAAATGGGCTGCGCAAATATGCATGTTTTGCTCCGTCAATTATCTAAAATACAGGTCTTCCCCCATTTTTGGAAACTTTGCATATATGAACAATATCAGGTGATCTTCAAGTTAATGCTATAGGTGCCTCGATCTGATCATCTATTCAGCCATGCCAAGGACAGCTCACTGCAATCTGTAGAACAGGGTAGGGCTGGATGCTGGAGACACACAGTCCCAGTCTCAGACACTGTCCTCATAGCAGCCTGCCAAACCAGGCAGACTGGAAGTTGGAGACACACCATCCCAGTCTCAGTTACCTCCACTACTGATTCTTCTGTGGGAACCTCAGGCTGCAGAGGGGTGTACTTGTCTCACATTATCCTAGGCATTACAGCATAGATCATGAACTAACTAACCAATAAAAACTGCAAGTGATGGAGTCTAGATAAAGCACTTTATTAAAATATTTAATTAAGTTTTTTTGATGACTAATTTATTATTAAACTAATTCTGATTCCGATTTGTATGTAGTTTATTGTTATTTGGACAAAACTAGGACTCATTTTTGGCGTGAGGGAATTCTTATAAATGGTTTCCATTTATCCATCCATCCATCCTGCTATATCCTAACTACAGGGTCACGGAGGTCTACTGGAGCCCAGCCCAGGGAGCAAGGCAGGAAACAAACCCTGGGCAGGGCACCAGCCCATTACAGGGCACACACACACACACACAGCACAATTTAGGATCACCAATGCACCTAACCTGCATGTCTTTGGACTGTGGGAGGAAACTGGAGCACCTGGAGGAAACCCACACAGACACGGGGAGAACATGCAAATTCCATGAGGGAGGACCCGGGAAGTGAACCCAGGTCTCCTAACTGCGAGGCAGCAGCACTACCCACTGCACCACCGGTTTCCATTTATATGAATTTTAACTAGGTGTTTGTGTTATGAACATTCACTTTGGGAAATTGTTTTCAGGAACAAATTAGCTTCTTCTTAAAACCTGTACTCTTCTCCTGTTAGTTCCATCGCTACTTTAATAGGATACAATCATTAAGGTTGTGGTGGACGGCCGGAGCCCTTACCCAGCCGGGACACCCTGAGTATGGAAGGACCGGGGAAGAAAGTATTTGCAAGACCGTTTCTCCCCTGGACCGACAGAGGGCTTACATCCATCCATTTTCTAACCCGCTGAATCCAGGGTCACGGGGTCTGCTGGAGCCAATCCCAGCCAACACAGGGCACAAAGCAGGAACCAATCCTGGGCAGGGTGCCAACCCACCGCAGAGAGGGCTTACAGCAGGACCATAAGTTGTGAGCGTGGAAGCTCAACCCTGCTAGGGCCCATGGCCACCGCCGGGGGCACCTGGACTTTTACAGGACCCTATTTGGCAACTCTTCCACCACACCTGAAAATTTTGCCTTAAGAAGCTGATTGGGCACCTGGAGTCCTTCCAGGTACCCTATAAAAGGAGCCAGTCACCACCACTCAATGGCCAGAGTTGGGAGGAAGAGGTGAAAGCCTGAGGAATTGAGGCAGAAGGACTGGCAGCAAGAAGGGACTGTGTTATGCTCTGTGGTTTGTGCACTGTGGAAGGCAAACTGGACCAATAAACCGTGTGCTGTGTGGCAATTGATATCCTGCCTGTCTGCATCGTGGATAGGGTGGCTTTATGTGCCCTGGGCTTCACAAGGTGTCAATTCACACTGAATGTCACTGCTTCAGGTTACAGGTACATAGCTCATACTTAATGTAACTTACATGCAAAAAGAAGGTAGCTTGAATGATATTAAGTTTGTAAGAATTCCTTTTGACTATACAGTAATTCCTCCTCGATCTCGGGGTGTTGTGTTCCAGAACCCCCCGCGATAGATGAAAATCCGAAGTAGAAACCATAATTTTGTATGGTTATTTTTATATATTCTAAGCCCTTAGAAACTCTCCCACTCTGTTTATAAATATTCTCCGCCCAGTTATACAGTAAACCCTTGTTTATAGCGGTTAATCCGCTCCAGACAGATAAATGAATTTCCACGAAGTAGGATTCTTTATTTATAAATCTAATATTTTCACAGTTAGAGCATAGAAAACCTGTTTACGACCTTCTAAATACGTTTTTTAACATTATTAGAGCCCTCTAGACATGAAATAACACCCTTTAGTCAAAAGTTTAAACTGTGCTCCATGACAAGACAGAGATGACAGTTCTTTCTCACAATTAAAAGAATGCAAACATATCTTCCTCTTCAAAGGAGTGCCGTCAGGAACAGAGAATGTCAGAGAGAGAGAGAAAAGTAAACAAAAATCAATAGGGCTGTTGGGCTTTTAAATAAATGAAGCACCACGATAAAGCCGCCGCAATGAAGGGATCAATGTGAAGGTAGTCTTTTCAGCATTTTTTAGAGGAGCGTCCGTATCTCATAAGCAAACAGCCTCTGTGCAAACAGCCCCTCTGCTCACACCCCCTCCGTCAGGAGCAGAGAATGTCAGAGATAGTGAGAGAGGCAGAGAAAAGCAAACAATCAAAAATCAATGCGGGCTGTTAGAACTTTGAAGTGTGTGAAGCACCGCGCAGGAAGCATATCGTATATCATTGAGGAGTTTTATTTAATACGTAATACGTACTCTGATTGGGTAGCTTCTTAGCCATCCGCCAATAGCGTTCCTTGTATGAAATCAACTGGGCAAACAAACTCAGGAAGTGTGTACCGTAAATTAAAAGACCACATTGTCTGCAGAAATCCGCGAACTAGCGAAAAATACGTGATATATATTTAGATATGCTTACATTTAAAATCCGTGATGGAGTGAAGCTGCGAAAGTCGAAGCGCGATATAGCGAGGGATCACTGTATATAAACATAGAGAGATCCTATATCTACTTGTACTTTTGATACTTAGGGGCACTCAATATCAGACACTTTTAAACATCTGCTTGAGTAGTTTTCATATGGGCAAATTTTACTTTTACTTGAGTCACTTTTCAGAAAGGTATCTCTACTTTCTCTGAAGTATGGCCATTGGGTTATTCATACAACACTAACAGTCCTTCATTAGCCAAACGTGTTTATACAGTTGCTTCAACAGGTGTCTTAGTATATTTGAACCAGTGTTCAACTACCTAAAGACGTAAACTCAAGTTTATCAAGTTCCTTTTTGTTACATCCTCCAGTTCTTTGAGCTATTCCCACTCTAAATCCAAAACCAATTATACTGCCTAAATTTTCATTCATTTGCCCATGCAATGACCCCAAAATAGTTTCAATATGCCTCCCAGAACTTAGTGCTGTTATACCAACCAAGTTTCAATTTTGTGTTCACAACCTAACCCAGCATACACTTGTTGATTACCTAAGGTCTTGGCCATTCTGCAGACTTTGGTTTGTGTGTGTTCCTATGACAATCTCACTGGCCTCTCCAGCCTCCCCTCCTTAGCTTCAGAGGACTCCTATATGGGGTCTTCATTTAATTTGAGAAATGATTTGAGAGGATTTGGAAACTCAGG
The DNA here is from genome assembly GCF_016835505.1 of Polypterus senegalus. Taxonomy (NCBI): domain Eukaryota; kingdom Metazoa; phylum Chordata; class Cladistia; order Polypteriformes; family Polypteridae; genus Polypterus; species Polypterus senegalus. The sequence continues at coordinate 40,387,125 of NC_053159.1, forward strand.
ACTCAGAATCTGCTTACAATAGCTTCCTGTTTACTGCTCCCACCAAGCTGGATGATTTGAGTTTCAGCACTCAACCTCCCTGTACTGTAGTTAGTTTTCATTTTTTTATTTAATATGTGTCTTAGGACAACACTCACATGCAAAGTCCTGATATACACTCACCTAAAGGATTATTAGGAACACCATACTAATACGGTGTTTGACCCCCTTTCGCCTTCAGAACTGCCTTAATTCTACGTGGCATTGATTCAACAAGGTGCTGAAAGCATTCTTTAGAAATGTTGGCCCATATTGATAGGATAGCATCTTGCAGTTGATGCAGATTTGTGGGATGCACATCCAGGGCACGAAGCTCCCATTCCACCACATCCCAAAGATGCTCTATTGGGTTGAGATCTGGTGACTGTGGGGGCCATTTTAGTACAGTGAACTCATTGTCATGTTCAAGAAACCAATTTGAAATGATTCGAGCTTTGTGACATGGTGCATTATCCTGCTGGAAGTAGCCATCAGAGGATGGGTACATGGTGGTCATGAAGGGATGGATATGGTCAGAAACAATGCTCAGGTAGCCCGTGGCATTTAAACGATGCCCAATTGGCACTAAGGGGCCTAAAGTGTGCCAAGAAAACATCCCCCACACCATTACACCACCACCCCAGCCTGCACAGTGGTAACAAGGCATGATGGATCCATGTTCTCATTCTGTTTACACCAAATTCTGACTCTACCATTTGAATGTCTCAACAGAAATCGAGACTCATCAGACCAGGCAACATTTTTCCAGTCTTCAACTGTCCAATTTTGGTGAGCTTGTGCAAATTGCAGCCTCTTTTTCCTATTTGTAGTGGAGATGAGTGGTACCCGATGGGGTCTTCTGCTGTTGTAGCCCATCCGCCTCAAGGTTGTGCGTGTTGTGGCTTCACAAATGCTTTGCTGCATACCTCAGTTGTAACGAGTGGTTATTTCAGTCAAAGTTGCTCTTCTATCAGCTTGAATCAGTCGGCCCATTCTCCTCTGACCTCTAGCATCAACAAAGCATTTTAACAACTGCCGCTGGATGTTTTTCCCTTTTCACACCATTCTTTTTAAACCCTAGAAATGGTTGTGCGTGAAAATCCCAGTAACTGAGCAGATTGTGAAATACTCAGACCGGCCCATCTGGCACCAACAACCATGCCACGCTCAAAATTGCTTAAATCACCTTTCTTTCCCATTCTGACATTCAGTTTGGAGTTCAGGAGATTGTCTTGACCAGGACCACACCCCTAAATGCATTGAAGCAACTGCCATGTGATTGGTTGATTAGATAATTGCATTAATGAGAAATTGAAGAGGTGTTCCTAATAATCCTTTAGTGTGTAGGTGTTTAACTAATAACAGTCAGGTTGTCACACTGTATTAGTTAAAGAACTCAGATGTGAAGACGCTAATGTAGGTAGTAGCAAACAGTTATCCAAAACGTTTTTAGTTAAGGTTACTTCAGGCTCAGTTATAAGACACCTGGGAGTAACAGGCATGAATGAAACTGAGAAACAGCAGATGGCCAGAGCTGTATGAGAAGGTTAATTCACAAGTGAGAGTGACAGGAAATTAAGAGTTAATTTATAATTCCCAGTAGCAAGCAGTTTCCTGACTTCTTAAGGGCATTCAAAGTGTGCCAAAGCTCCAATCTGAGAAAGGACAATTTGGTAAATTCCAGTTTCATACTGAGAAGTTTGCCATGGAATACTCTGGAATGGTTGTGTTTAAAGCTGAACTAAAATGCACAAAAACTCTCGTCATAAGTATCTGGATAGTCTTAATGCTGAAATATGTAGTTCAGAGCAAAGTTTACTGCATTCAATAAATATACAACATCATATAATAAAAACACATCTCTTAATACAGTATATAACATATCACATTAAATATTAACAGGAATTTAAAGTGTCTTCTGATTGGGTTTAAATTTGCAAGTGAATATTATTTTAAGAATTCACAGGTTAGCATAATCTTAAATGATGAGCACTGAGTCACATCTGTGTTTACAATTCTATTCCAAATTCTTCATAGACAACATATTACTTTGGGATGGAATATAAGCAGATTAATGTTATTTCTATTGCAGAATGCACACAATACCAATACTAAAAACTCAGCTCAGGATCAACCCCTAGTGAAGATTATTGGATTGAAAACACAGCAATCCCCTTTTGCTCTTTACAAATGCAAAATACTGTAAGTGTTCTTTGGTGGATCAGTTCCTTGGTCTTCTATACATTTATCTTTTTTATGAAACCAACTTTTTACTTTCTTGTGTACTGCACATAGTATAGAGAAAGTAGAGGAATTGTGAAACAATTCATCCTCGAGATTTTTATGAATCATGACGTTTTAGACATTCCTGCGTCCGAAAATACAATTTTTGAAAGTATGTCTGTCTGTTTGCATGTGTGTCTGTCTATGTGTAAACACAATAACTCGAAATCGCTTTGACCTGGTCAATGAGATTTTGTACACCTGCTTTATATCAAAAATAAGGAATCCTTTCACCTTTGGGGCCACTTCTGGCAACTGGAAATGGCACTTTAGCTGAATATTTTCGCAAATTTTCAAGTAAACTATGGTTATAATTACAAATAAATGATTCAAATTTTGTATAGATATTTATAATGTAAAAATATATGAAATTTGAGAAAAATTACTCAACCAGAAGTCATATTTTATTTAAACAAGCATCCGAATTTTTTGTATCATGGAAATATAAATGTGTACACGATATTTAAGAATGTATTCAAAATATATTCATATTCTTTCAATAACTATTATTTTATTTTAATTTATACATCATCAGTTTATCAATAACCTGTAAACATTGAACATGCCATGTAAATGTAAAGATGTAATGGCAACAATAAGCTGTTACATCCCCATCGTGTTCCTGGTAATACATTTAATATTATGATTTTTTTTTTAATTTCCACCATCATTATAATAATTAAATGTAGATAAATGCAGTTTTACCTATATCAATTTATTGTAACAAATATTATATAATACTAATACTTTTTATATGTTTTTAGGTGACTATAACTCTTTTTACTTTGCTCGTAATGTAGGTAAATCATATGTAATCGTGAAAAAATTCCACCACCGCTTTCGACATCATTTAAATATAAAGTTTGGTTAAAAATAGAGATAAATGATTGTGTATCGATATGATCAATTAGTTATGATGAAAAACAAAGAGATATGCTATTAGAGAAATATTGCACAACTGGAAGTGGTTCTGATGACCTTTTCCTCTATCATAGTATACGAGAAAGTCGAGGGGAGCACACTTCTGTTTTTTTATTATCTGGATGATCAAGCCAACATCAGACAAAAAGCAAAATTAAGTCTAAATGAGATAAGAATCCATTGTAGAACATTCAACTCAAGTCAATTTTATTTTCTTAAGAGGGAACATTGATTTGGCAGCAGTTTTACAGAGAGTCCATAATTTAACATGGAAAGAGACAAAAAGGGACAAGAAAAAAGGTTTGGGGTTCCACCCCATATGTTCAAAATCCTAGATAAAAGAACAAAGCAGTGAATCAATCAAATTCAATGCAGCTTGGAGGGGAAAAAATTAATTTTTTTTATGAGGGCATCCAATTTTACGACCGTCCTCTAGTCCACTACAGTTTCTAGTGTGTTCATGGTTCGCCATGTGATGGAGCAGACTCTCCTGATATATTTGTTCAGGCATTGTGTATCTACTGAGCTCAAGTTGCTTCATCAGGAAACAACAGCATAAAACAATAAATTGCCTGGTATGAACTGTTAGAACAATTCCAGCAGCTCACTGCATGCATCAAAAGACAACTATTGTCCAAATTAAAATCTGTAATGAGACTCTCTGCAACAGAGTAGGGATGAGTATTATTAAAAGTGAATGAGAAGTCCTCTGTTCCTCTATTAGACTGGCATGCAAACTGAAAGTCACATGTGCTGGGAAATAACAGAGGCAACAATTAATTTATTAGGTATATCTTTGCAATGTGGATAACTAGGGATCCACACAGTAAAAATGTTGAAAGTTCTCACTGTGACCCAGTTAGCAATTAAACCCAGGTCCCATGTGGAAATGGAGAGAACATTCAAACTCAGTAACCCATCCTTTCCTTTGTTGAAAATATTTAACCCTGTTTATGGATGTAAAACTTTCAGAGCAAAGCAGAAAGAAACACTGGAATGGAAGCAAGCCTTTCATAAACAAGCATTCATACAAGGTCATTTTAAACTAAATAATTAAAATAACCTATTTTTCTTTTGTAAGAGGGAGGAACGCTGGTGAAAACCCCATGGACTCTTTGACAATGTGCAAACTCCTCACAATGACCAAGCTTCAGACCCAGCTTACTAGAATGATGAGAAAATAGCACTAACCATCCTCTTAGTACTTTTCAATCAATTATTTATATTTTTAGAAATGTAAACTGTTCAGTTTTGGACACAATGCAGTTGAAGCTTGCATGTAACTGAGCAGTGGTTTCAACTATTGACTCCCAACTCTGAAACTTTGGTCCAAATCTTAATACAATCATTGTTTTGCACATTCTTTCTGTGAGTAGCAGGGTTATGGTACAAAAAGAGATGTATGTATTTAACTTGCTTTAAAAGATAACATTCATTCCCAATAATACAATGTATAATCAGGTATACTTACATATTCAGGCTGGAGAGAAGCTAAGGGATATCACAGCCAAGTTGGGGAACCAGATGTCCCATCCAGCAGGAATGTCAATGGCACAAAAAGATGCTTCTGATTTCTGCTGGATCCTCGTCAATATAAACACTCACATATTTACATATTCATAGAATTCTTGCCAGACACACTGTCTGGTTATTAATACACCTGTTCTCATCACTTATAGACTTATAGACTGTGGTTTTCACCATATTGGTCATCATAAGCAAATAACCTGATTGTGTGCACATCACATGTTTGCTGTCCATCTCTCCAACCTGCCTTCCAGTTGTCATTTGTCTATCTCATTGGAAATCTCTCCTCTCTCTCAGCTGAATTGCATGGCTTTGAAATAAATTTCACAGATTTTATTGGCACAGAATAACATTCTTGCTACAAATATAAAAGGGATGAAAATAATACAAGGAATACAACTCGTGGTGGCATGAGAAAGTGAGATGCTCACCTCCTGTATTCTTACTCTGTCTCGCCAGTTCTAATTCTGGCTGTACTGGGTACAAAAATGGTGTTACATTCACACTTACTTGATTGGATGACACTTTTATCCAAGGTGATTTACAACATTTGAGATGCAATTGGTTACATTTCTTTTGTATTACCAATTGTAGCACATGAAGATGCGGTGACTTGCTCATGGTCACACAGTGCACAAAGCCTTAAAAACTATGCCACATTATGTGCCCTGCTATGTCTGCCTCTGCTAAAGCCTCATGTGTGGAGCCTGAGTCACCCATCAAATAACATCACTGGTGTTCTGGGGTCTCCAACTCCAGCCACGGTAAGCTACTTTAGCTGTCAGCTTTCATTTTTACACTTATCTTAATTAATGAGTAGTTTTTGCTGAAAATTTATTTCTTGTCCATTCATTTTAATTAACTTGTTTTTGAAAATTCTGCCTTTTCAATTGCTCCATATTTTTCCTTAAACAACACCCAAACAGAAGTGAGCTGTGAAGTGGGCCAAGAGATTACCAACTAATTTGGGGTCTCAAACTCCAACCAATTTCACTCCAACCAGTTTCTTAATTAGAAGTTGCTAAATTACACCCATTATTTAATTCCATGGCTTATTGGTGCTCTCATTCTGCCACAGAAGACACTTCCAGAACTATTCATTTTCTTTTTTCTAAGAGCATAATCAAAATGATCTGTGGACTTGAGCAGATTAACATTACTGAGACATTGACCTCTCTTTATTTTCAGATTTTGAATGATGAACACAAGTTAGCTGGTCATGTTTTTAGCTCATTTTGTATCTCATTATTATTTGTCTGCTAATTAAGAAAAAAGAAACAATCAAGAAGTATGTCTTAGATAGAAAATGAATTCAAATTAGGTCAAACGAGTTAACTAGCAGTAAAATTTGCTCACTAGTTAAGAAAAAGGTTAGAATGAAAACCTGCAGGTATAGTAGTGCTTCAGGGAACTTATTTATAAAACCTGGGTATGCACAAAAAGAGGCTTGAAATGTACGAATGAAACTTCCAATACACACATTGAGATTTATAAAAGAAAACGTGACTCGTAAGCTTGTGTATATTTTTTTTTTATGGGAACTCAGACTGATGCGTACGCAACATCCATCCATCCATCCATCCATCCATCCATCCTCTTCCGCTTATCCGGGGTCGGGTCGCGGGGGCAGCAGCTTAAGCAGAGAGGCCCAGACTTTCCTCTCCCTCCCTCTCTTCTTCCAGCTCTTCCAGGAGAATCCCAAGGCGTTCCCAGGCCAGCCGGGAGACATAGTCCCTCCAGCGTGTCCTGGGTCTTCCCCGGGGCCTCCTCCCGGTTGGACTTGCCCAGAACACCTCACCAGGAAGGCATCCAGGAGGCATCCTGATCAGATGCCTGAGCCACCTCATCTGACTTCTCTCGATGCGGAGGAGTAGTGACTCTACTCTGAGCCTCTCCCGAATGACTGAGCTTCTCACCCAATCTTTAAGGGAAAGCCCAGACACCCTGCGGAGGAAACTCATTTCAGCCGCTTGCATTTGTGATCTCGTTCTTTCGGTCACTTCCTATAGCTCATGACCATAGGTGAGGGTAGGAACATAGATCGACTAGTAAATTGAGAGCTTTGCCTTACGGCTCAGCTCTTTTTTCACCATGACAGACCGATGCAGAGCCCGCATCACTGCAGATGCCGCACCGATCCGCCTGTCGATCTCACGGTCCATTCTTCCCTCACTCGTGAACAAGACCTCGAGATACTTGAACTCCTCCAGTTGGGGCAGGATCTCTCCCCCAACCCTGAGAGGGCACTCCACCCTTTTCCGGCTGAGGACCATGGTCTCGGATTTGGAGGTGCTGATTCTCATCGCAGCTGTTTCACACTCAGCTGCACACCATTCCAGAGAGAGCAGAAGATGACGACCTGATGAAGCAAACAGGACAACATCATCTGCAAAAAGCAGTGACCCAATTCTGAGTCCACCAAACCGGACCCCTTCAACACCCTGGCTGCACCTAGAAATTCTGTCCATGAAAGTTATGAATTGAAACGGTGACAAATGGCAGCCCTGGCGGAGTCCAACTCTCACTGGAAACAGGCTCAACTTACTGCCGGCAATGTGGACCAAGCTCTGACAACGGTTGTACAATCAATCAACATTTATTTATATAACACATATTCATACAAAAAAATGTAGCTCAAAGTGCTTTACAAAATGAATAGAAAAATAGAAGACACAATAAAAAATAAACATAAGTCAACATTAATTAACATAGAATAAGAGTAAGGTCCGATGGCCAGGGTGGACAGAAAAAACAAAAAACTCCAAAGGCTGGAGAAAAAAATAAAATCTGTAGGGGTTCCAGACCACGAGACCGCCCAGTCCCCTCTGGGCAATCTACCTAACATAAGTCAAACAGTCCTCTTTGTATTTAGGGTTTTCATGGAAGGACCTGATGATGATGGTCACGTAGACTTCTGGCTTTCAGTCCATCAATGTTGGTGCATCATGATGCTTTGAGTAGGTGGTGGTGGCGCAGGCCGCCACCACAAAGAAACCGGAAAAAGAAACAGAAGAGAGAGTAGGGGTCAGTATGGATTTTGGAGCCACTGTGAATAATTATTATGAAGAATTGAACATACAGAGTATCAGGATTAAGTTAAAGTGAAGTTATAAAAGGCCATGTTAAAGTAATGTGTTTTCAGCAGTGTTTTAAAGTGCTCTACTGTATTTGCCTGGCGAATTCCTATTGGCAGGGACCAAACAGCTCTTATCAGGGGGTCCGGTACCCCATATTCCCGGAGCACCCCCCACAGGATTCCCCGAGGGACACAGTCAAACTCCTTTTCCAAGTCCACAAAACACATGTAGACTGGTTGGGCAAACTCCCATGCACTCTCCAGGATTCTGCTAAGGGTGTAGAGCTGGTCCAGTGTTCCACTTCCAGGACAAAAACCACACTGTTCCTCCAGAATCCGAGGTTTGACTATCCGATGGACCCTCCTCTCCAGAACCCCCGAATAGACTTTTCCAGGGAGGCTGAGGAGTGTGATCCCTCTGTAGTTGGAACACACCCTCCGGTCGCCCTTTTTAAAGAGGGGGACCACCACCCCGGTCTGCCAATCCAGAGGCACTGTCCCCGATGTCCATGCGATGCAGAGACGTGTCAACCAAGACAGTCCTACAACATCCAGAGCCTTGAGGAACTCCGGGTGTATCTCATCCACCCCCGGGCTCTGCCACCAAGGAGTTTTTTGACCACCTCGGTGACTTCAGTCCCAGAGATGGGAGAGCCCACCTCAGAGTCCCCAGGCTCTGCTTCCTCATTGGAAGGCATGTTAGTGGGATTGAGGAGGTCTTCGAAGTACTCCCCCCACTGACCCACAACATCCCGAGTCGAGGTCAGCAGCGCACCATCTCCACCATATACGGTGTTGACACTGCACTGCTTCCCCCTCCTGAGACGCTGGACGGTGGACCAGAATCTACTCGAAGACATCCGAAAGTCATTCTCCATTGCCTCTTCAAACTCCTCCCATGCCCGAGTTTTTGCCTCAGCAACCACCGAAGCTGCATTCCGCTTGGCCTGCCGGTACCTATCAGCTGCCTCCAGAGACCCACAGGACAAAAAGGTCCTATAGTACTCCTTCTTCAGTTTGACGGCATCCCTCACCACCGGTGTCCACCAACGGGTTCAGGGATTGCCGCCACGACAGGCACCGACCACCTTGCGGCCACAGCTCCGGTCAGTCACCTCAACAATCAAGGCACGGAACATGGCCCATTCGGACTCAATGTCCCCCACCTCCCTTGGGACGTGATCGAGGTTCTGCCAAAGGTGGGAGTTGAAGCTACTGTACTTCTGACAGGGGACTCTGCCAGCTGTTCCCAGCAGACCCTCACAACACGTTTGGGCATACCAGGCCTGACCGGCATCTTCCCCCACCAACCAGGTGGTGATCAGTTGACAGCTCCGCTGTGGCTGCTTCTCAGGGAACTGGCCAAAAGGTCAGGAATATCTTCATCAAGGTTCACTCTTTCATGTCTGCTACATCCTGTTTTCGTATGGGGTGGGTGCACATACAAAACCAACAAAGTCAATTTGCCACAATGCCTGGTTCTTTTATCATAATCTGAGCACTTTACGGCACACATATTGCAATAAAGACACCTAGTAAGATTTTTGTTAACCATAAGCAATTAAATTCCATTAATGCACATTACATTTTCATTAATGATTGGCAAACATTGTATCTCGATGGCTGGATTCAAATCATGATTCATTTATTTGGAGGCAAAGTAGCTATGACAGACATGATGGTGCTGGTTAGTTGGTTAGGTAACTGGTTGGACCCACAGTGTTACATAAGGCCTGTACTATTCATTGTAACAGAAATCACATGTGCCAGTTGATGGCTACCTTCTCAGACAATGATTCATTACTCCTTTCCCTGAACCCTAGAGCGCAGAGAAGAGGCGCTGTAATACTGAGTGTAATCTTCCACTCTGAGTTGCGCAGCATTATAGCTCAGGAGCACATCCAGATATTCTTGAATGCAGGTGGAGGAAAAGGTTGCTCTTCCAGCCAATGAAGTTCTGCAGCTTCATGACTGCATATGTATGAGGTTGATTAGCATTCTCCATATATGGATGTTTCAGGGCGTAGTTCAAGGTGCCCTTACATACGCATATTTACAAGGTCATTGTGATTTACAAATCGTAAATTGAGTAGAAATGTGCCTACTCCAAGTTTTATAAATCCGATTGTTTTTGGCATAGGCATTTTTTTCTGTTATTCTGCTGTATGCATATTTTTCTTTCTCAAATCCATTCAAAACCTTTATAAATGAGACCCTAGGAGTGTAGCTGGAGACCCCCTGCTGTAGTGGGTACTTAAAGCTACTGTACTAACATTTGTATTTGAAGATATCAATTTACTTTATATACATACATTACATATTAAGGTGCATTGTCAAAACTACGTTAATTGACATTTGGGACGTTGTAAGGGGCTTATCTTGTCTACATGATTTTTCACTTTATGTGATGCCCAAGAATGCATCCTTTGTATACGATACATTTTTACTGTTCTATATTTTTAATACTGCAAAATATACAACTTTGTCCCCATCTTCCTTCTTTATTATGCTATTTTGGCAAGCATACAGTAAGTAGCTATAGGCTGCACAAAAGAGAGTATCGGTGGGCTTCCCAGGAGATAAAGTAATACGCTGAGCATTACACAATCTAGATCATATCGAACTCTTAGCTTAAGCATTTATTGAAAATGTAAGGTTTAGGAAGCAATTTGCCACTTCCTGTGGAACACTTTTGATTTTAATCCTCCATGTTACTCAATTAAATCCCATAACCTTGTTCTGATTATTCATAAAGTTGTATTTCTGATTTACCCTGTTAACATGTAAAGTAATTAGGCATTTTAATACATTTATGGTATATGAGACACAATGGAAACATGATAGTGCATTGTAAATATGATGGAATAATTAGTTCAAAAGTGAGAATTCCCACAACAACGGGAATAAAACATCTACTGTAATTTATGCACCATTATTTTATTGCAATATGACTTCAATGCATAAATCCTGAATACAGTTAACACTTTAAGATGACTGCTTTACATCTTTTACATGTCCTCATTCAAAAAATGAAAACATGTTGATGACAAGGTAAGGAAAAAGTCAAACGATTTTTGTTGTAAAGTCTCTCAAAGTATAAAAGATGGTAATTCACTCATGTATTATTTACCTTTTTTATGTGGTCTCCTTTTATTAAAAGAGAGGAATTTGTATGCCAAAAGGTGACTTGCACATCTGAAGCTTTCATTTCAAACACATTAATGGAGGCAGACATTTGCAATGACATTTTCTCTCTAACACACATGCAATCTATTTAAGGAACAGGTATTTGCAATAGGTGAAGGCACATTGGCAGAATACTTATTTTGTCTGTGCACTTGCCTCTGGGAATGGGTGAATCTCAAGTTAAAAGTGAAATAAAAAATGAGACTTAACCATATAACTGCTGAACATGTTTTATCTGTTTTACCAAGAAGACTGACAAGGTTTTGTCAAGTATAGAAAGACAGAATGCACTGTTGCTTAAATAGCCATGTAATAAGCTCTGAATGTGGCCCTGATTGACTTTTACCCTGTTTCATGCATTATGTTCCATGGAACAAAAACATATGTAACTCATTGTAATCAAGCATTTATAAATAATATTAACTTGGAATATCTTAAAAGTCATTTCTTTATTTTCAGTGCAATAGCAACCCGCAACTAATACATCGATCATAGTTCAAAGTACTGAAGTAAACATCTGCTGGCTAGACAAAGAACAGGATAAAACAAAACAGTCAATTTAATGAATTAAGAGTCATATGGAAGCATTTTTTGTGATTTTTTGCTGTGTGGTTTTGCATTTTAAATGTTATCCTTAATGTTTGAGTTTGAATTTAACAGGACTGAGAATTATTTGGGCTACAATTATCTTTTTTTGTTGTGTTTTATTGCCACTATTTGAACACCAAACATTTATCAAATGCTGGACTTTGGGAAGAATGCATTGACTGTAGAAGAAGGCATCCAGCCAACCTAAAAAACATTTCAGACTTTACAGTCATGCACATAGTGGAAATTTCAGTGAAATGTTTAGTTAGAGAAACTCAAGAAAAATATAAATATTATTAAAAATAATATCCCCTGAATCACAGATTAGAACTTCCAGTTTTGCAGATGTCCTCCAGATCTGACACGAGTTTTCCAGAAATACGTATTACTTAGAGCTTAAGCTCTATAATGAAATTTGCTCTTTGTGATTAGACATTCTGTATTAATGTTGTTTAAGCCTCTAAGTAGGTAGCTGTATTTGGTGACTGCTGAAATAATTTGGCTATTAGGAAAATCTAGGCACATATTAAATTACAAGTATCAACTCTTTAGTAACAGTATTATCTATAAATTGGAAAATGAATTAAACTGAGACAATTATGCTTCAGATATAATTCTACTGATGTGTACCTCTCCATGTCATTACTTTCTGTATACTTTCAGCAGATTTCAGGGCTTTTTCATACAAAAGAAGTGAAAAATGTTTAGAATAAAGTCAGTGAGACGCTTTTTCAATTAAGTTTACATGAATATGTACTTTTTCACCTGTGCTCTGTCTTTTTAAATCAAGAGGAATATGTAGCTTCACATAATTAATTGAGAGAGAGTGAGACATCAGTTGCCAGGACGCAGCCATTATCAGGCAATCAGACGGCCAGCTGATCAGACTGAGGAGAAACACCAGGCCAAAACAAGACTAGCTGTGTATTAGTTAAACTTGGTATTGAGCTTGTTCCACTTTTCACTAAGACTACTCTGGAACCTGAAGATCTTCTCCTGTTAGTATAATACTACGTAATCTGGTCTTGATCCACTACTAGTGCAGTACCAGCTAAAGTACACTGCAACTGACCCATGTAGTCTGGTGTGAAAAGATTGGGCAGACACAGGAAGAGGTTTGGGGGCAGCCGCCAGTTTACTTGAATTAGGCTGCCAAAATAGAAAGGTTGGTTCCACAGAACAGGTCTCAACAGACTTCAGTCCAACAATAGAGCAATCATAACAGGCAAAGATGGTGGTGCTAAAGCAGGGCAGGGGAAATGATGTCATCAGGTCAGGAACCGGAAATTATGTCATCGGACCAGGAACCAGAAGTGACAATAATCGGACATGAAACCAGAAATGATGGCAAGTACGGAAGTTACTTTTTTGAGTCCAGGCAAAATTTCCCGTGGTTAGTCTGCCGATGAAAAAGAGAGAGGATTAGTGCACCCTGCCACCCCCTGGCCTGGTATGGAATTATCCCTTTGTGAGTCCTTCAGCTGCCTCCCATGTGCAGGTATGTGACACTGGCTAGCAGACCTGCTATTAGTGGAAGTCATGTGGATGCTACAACAGACTTAATGTGCTCCTTCCTATTTAAATTCACCTCCATGAAATTCCACCATCTGACTTTACTGTAATCATGATCAGGTTCATCTTTAGTACATGCTACAGCCCATCCATTCTCTCCACCTGGTATTGAACCCAAACCCTTCTACTCTCAGGAATGGCACAGAATGTAAATTGTATAAGCTAAAGAACTTCCTTCATTTCTTCATTGTTGTCAATGGGGGAGCGTCAATCACTGCATCATAACATGCCTGCTTAATGAGAACAGGTGCTACATTTTTCATTAGAAAGACTCTTTTCGTAAAACATTCTGTAGATGTAATGCTAATTACAATAACATACATCAGTGCTTTGCTTATTTTTTCAGGTATCCAAAAAAATGTATAATTTTTTTTTCTCTCTTACCTTGTCAAAAGTTCAGAATTGTATCCTGACCACTCAGTACATAAATACTTTTAGATTTACTAAGAATTAAAAAAAATGCCATAGGAGACATTGTGAGCACTGGGTTTTTAAGAGATAGGGCACTCTTGCTCTAAGTGTTATAAAGAATGGGTTAAGTACTGTGGGGGCAGAAATGTAATGGCTTTTCGAGAAGTGCCACTGGTTGTATTAATGGAAAAAGTGAAAGACAATTGAGTCTGGTCAATAATTTTGGAGTTTTAAAAATGGATTTTAAAAAGATAGCTTGTTGGAGATGATTAAATTTGATAAAAAAACGTGAATCTCCTGGATAGAATCAATTTAGGTTATATGAGTTACGGTATATGATTGTGAAGTATGTGTTCCACTCTCTCTGTGACATTTTATATATAAGGAGTTTGGTCATAAAGAAGCTTCATGTAAGGGTAAAAATAAAGGATATTGTATAAAACACACTTATGAAAACTGTAGACAGCATGTTGGGTCAAACCTTTGTAATTGCAGTTGTAGTGGGTTAGCACAGTGTTGCTGCTGTATTGTTTCAGCCAGGATGTGTTCACTGTTGATTTTATTTTACTTTTATATTTTTTATTTGCTTATAGTAAGGCATTATTTTAAAGCATGTTCATTGTATGTATGTATTTTGGTTACTGTTATTCTGTGTTATTTGCTGTCTATATATTATGTGTTCTCCTTTGTTTCTTGTGTTTTGTGAATGGAATCCCAGGAAGTGGGGCCATCCTGACATCACAGATGAGGGACTGCCCTCAGTCTATATATTTGAGGCTAGGAAACAGGACATTTAGTGGTTCATTGATTATTTGTCAAGAACGCAATATTTATAAATAAAGTGGTAACTCGGTATATGTCCTTAATCTGTTCCAGATCCTTTGACTTATACCAAACAGGACGTATATCAAACAAATTTTTTCCATAAGAAATAAAGGGAAAATGATTATTCCGTTCCCATGAAAAAAAATCTTATTGTTATTGGCATATTATACATTGATGGGGTTATATAAAATAATTTGAACACTGCTTAATATTAAAATACATAAATACAAAAGCAATTAGATGAAATAAATAAAAATTTAACCTCAATTTACTTTTTAATAATGTCTTTGTTTTTCACAATCGTAGATACCGTTGTTCTCGGCATATGGTATGCAGCAGCCATGTCCCGGATACACATGCCACCTTCATATTTTTCAACAATCAATTCAAATTTACGTGAAAAAACACAAAATCACGTGAAAATTCACAGAGAGTTATAGCGCAGGTTGTTCACTGAATGCTAGCAACTGGTGTACTGACGTTCGTGGGCAGTCGTGGCTCGAGAGAGGTAAACAAGGGTAGTGTAGTGTTCTCTAGACTGAAGTAGTGACACACTCAAAATAACAGTTCGAAAACTGTTTATTTTGAACCATGTTTAACCAACTCTCCATAGTGCGTGCCTTCTAAACCACACCCCTCCCTCCGGCAGTCATACGTCTCAAAAGACACAGACCATAGCAATCAACACCCGAACATAAATCAATGGACAAAAGCATCATTGAACAATCATATACAACATGCAGGTTGTTCACTGAATGCTAGCAACTGCCGTACTGACGCTTGTGTGCAGTTTGTCTCGAGAGAGAGGTAAACAAGCGTAGCATGCAAGTCGTATTCCAAACAAAGGTCGTATACCAAGCCAACTTTTCATGTCCAAACAGGACGTATACCAAATTGGACTTATTCCAAAGCGGACGTATACCAACGTATCACTGTATTGATTTTTCTACTTTCTTGGAATTTTTGTTTCCATTCCTGGTTTTTGACTATAGGATTATGCATTATAACTTCTTATGCTCTGGGTTGCCTTTATGAGCAAATCCTTTCCCCTTATTTGTTGCTGTTTTTGCCCTTTTTAAATGGCTAATAAATATATCTTTATTTATAAATATACTGTTTTGGGCTCTCTGATTTTAAACTGTTCATGTCCCTCGAGGGGTATTTTTGAGTATTTTTGTAATTATTGGAACATTTACTAAATATTTTGGACTTTTGAAGCAAAAGTCCCTTTTTAGGCTTGTGCAGGCAAAAGACAGCCAGTAGGGTTTGGGATCGGGCAGCCTGGAGTTAGGCCTATTTTCTAGGCAAACTATTGTAGCCCTTGGTCAGGTTTATGGCTCTTTTGGAAGTCCTAACTTTCTTTTTGTAATTTTGAATGCACTGAATCATAACAGTTGCAGAATGTGCTATGCATAAGAAAGCTGTTGATTTATAACGTTCATATGGAAAAATGCATAATTAATGCTGAGACTTTACAGAAATGGCTATCCCATTGGAGCTGGTTAATGCATAGAATTTTGATAGACAGAGTCAATAGTAATTTTCATGATTACATAGCAAAATATTCACCAATCATAGATAAACTAAAGTTTGTTGCTTTTATGGCAGATGTAGTGAACCGTATGACCAAAAGGAAAACATAAAAAACTGAAATTTTTCTAAAGGCCACTGAAAGACATCTAGAGATAAAAGGATTAAAATGGTCAATTATTAATGAAACATTACAAGGCAGGATAAATAGTATTCATACATCAAAAGAGGGCTGCTAATGGTGTTTCTAATTTTACAATGCTCGAAGCTTGTTAAAAGATTGTCAACAATTGAAACAGTTGACTGAAGATTTACAAAATAAATCTTATGTTATTGGCATTTGAGAAAACTGGTTAAAACCAGTTTTGTCTTTTGCTTTACAAAATTATCTTGCTGAAAAATGTGACTGGAAAATGTCTTATTGCAAAGTAATATAGCACATAAGGTTTTAGAAATTGGGGCCTATAATGAATCTGTTGAGGTTAGAATATAGGAAAATATTACACCAGATATAAATACATATATACAGAGTCAAACCATCTTAAGTTAATTCAGGGTAGTGTGGAAACCATAGCCTATCCTGACAGCACTTGGTGCAAGGCAGGAATCCATCTTTGACAGGGCACTATAACAAATGTGGTTAACACCTAAGGTACTAGAAACTGTGTAAGGAAACAGAGAGAATAATGTAACATGACATTGTGGTCTTAATATTCATAGAACACTGTGCATTGTAGTGGCACAGATGTGGATGGAACTTTTGTGGAATAATGTTTGCATGAATAATGTTCTTTGTGCCTTAATGATGATACAGACGTGTGAATTAGTGACTCCAATAAAGACCACACACTTGTATCACAGAGTACAGTACGGTTCATTATTGAACAGAAAATAGATGTTCATAACTGAAATACTGTTTTTAATTAGGAAATATATGAAGATTTATGTCAAGAAAGATTTTCCGGAAACTTATATACAGCATCTGAGTAATGATATCTTGTCTTATGTACAACATCTTATGTCGAGAGAAGCAATTACCAGAATTGTGTTTGTTGGACAAATGAATGTACTTTAGAATATCTGTGAAGTCACGGATTAAAATCTTAAGAAAAGTTACTCGTACACATTTCTAAATCATTATAAACAGCTCAAACATTCTGGAAGAAAGGAAAATGTGATGCACTAGGAATAGTGCATTACCAGTTTTACATGTTAAGCAAAATGTAGCAGAAGGCAAAATTATTAGCAAAACTTATGTTAGAGTGGCTAGTTCAGTCAGTTTAGGTAAAGAGGAGATATATTAAAGAAATAAACTTTTGGAAAGTAATTATTGAAAAAAAAATATGCTCCAGCTGCTCTTTGGATGTTAAATTTTCATTGTACGAACTAAATAGGGCCATTGACAATGCAGCTCAGACCTCACACTGGGAAAGATGGCATTTGTAATTTATGTTCTCAAATCTGCCAGACTCAAAACTTACATTGGCTTTAGAATTTTGGATACAGGACAGCTTCATTCTTGCCTTGAAATCAGTGACTGTCATTTCTATTTTGAAAGCTGGTAAGGATCAATCTAATCGTTATGTCTTTGACATCTTAAGTATGTTTGATAGTGAAATGACTGATAATGGAAAGGCTTTCATTTTTTGGAGTCAAGGAAAAAATGCCTTCTAATCAATGTGGAGTTTGTAAAGGGAGAATGACCATGGATTTTGCATTACGTTTATAATCTTATGTTTGAAAGGGCCAAGTTATTAAAGGAGCAGGAAATTGCAGGGGTTTTTTTTCCTGTGCAACATCTTACCACATGGTATGGATATAACAATTGCTTCTTAACCTGGAAATGTTAGGAATAGGTGGTAGATTGTTTAACTGTTTTGAAAATGTCTTGGGCCAAGTGAAGATACAGAGAGAAGAAGGAGGGGACCAAAACAGAAATGTAATAAGGAATTATAGAAAATAAAAACAGGTATGCACCACTTAATATCCATGATATGTTCTGTGAAATAAAATGCTGTGTGATTTGGATGCTTTGTAAGCATCATATTATATACAGTGCTTAGCAAAGCAGTTTAGGATGCTCTACCTGTTTTGACTAAATAGCCAAGATAATGTACACATACATTACTGTATTTTAGTTAATTTATCTGACAAGGTAATATATGGGTTAAGCAGGTTGATACTGCACAATACTGTATACATAATAATATATCATAAAAAAACACTACTATATACATAAGCTAACTTGCAATCTGTACATACCAAAATTGAGGCTTGCCAGGCTAATGTAGTTTTGGGTAAGTCTGGAAGCAGCAGACTGTAAGTCTTGCACTGTACAAGATACTATACTTACACTAAAAAACTGTAAGCATGCTACAACATACTTACTGCTATATATATACAATAAATATTTTTCATTTTTTTTTCTATACACTATCCTCAGGCTACTTTGTAAACTTTTTTTAAATTTTAAACTTTTGGATTTTCACTTTTAAGCATTCATGCAAACAATTTCTTAGGTTATATCATACATAATTTAACAAAGAGGACCAGGATTGTCTATATCTCTGTTCTTGACTCCCTCACAGAGTTTGAATGGAAGAGTTCCTGGTTGAATAACCTCTATTGATGAACTATCACCAACAATGGTACCGTCATCTCCTGGACTGACTGAAGGACCTGGCTGAGGCTTTTCTTTGGAAGGTGTTGAATTCTTAAAGAATATGTCCAGTGTTGTTTGCCAAATTTGCTTTTTCTTTTCTTCATAAAATTCTTCATATGCCGCAAACACTGCATATGTATTTGTATCTATTAGTGAAAAGAATTCAGTGTTTGGCTCTATCTCTTCGGCACTCCACAGCAAGCTGTTAATGTTCACTGTGAACTTGAACCCGGACACAGGCAGACGGACATCTTAAGTTCACCACACACTGTTTATTTACAAATATTATTTACAAATAACGTGCACCACAAACCCCAGTGCCTCCAGCACCGATCCCCCAATGTCCAGGCCTCACAGTCTCAATGCCTCTCTCTCCTGGCCGCCTCCAGTCCTCTCTCCAGCTCCGTCTCTCTTCCACCCGACTTCCGCCAATGACTGGAGGGAGGCGGCCCCTTAAATAGGAACCCGGATGGGCTCCAGCTGCTTCCCAGCATTCCTCCGTAGCCACGCCCCAGTGTGGCAGAAGTGCCGGCTACGCATGCGGAAGACGTCCGGGTGTCCCCTGCCATCTTCCCCCCAGCACTTCCTGGTGTGGCGGAAGTGCTGGGCTCCAGGGATATCCAGGCACTGGGGTGCCACCTGGCGGTGGCCACGGGTCCCTACAGGGCTGGGCTTCCAATCCCTTTACCCGAGGCCCCCAACATAACCAGCGCGGACACCCCCTCACCACACCACAAATACTTTGGCTAACCTCTTAACAGTGAACCTCTTAAGCACCTGTTCTTCTTCTCTTTCTACAGTTTCATCATCTTCAGCTGTTTGCTCTTACTCAAGCTCTAACAACTCTTCATTTAATAGTTTCTCAGGATTCATCTCTAGGAGTTCTTCAATGTCCTCATCTTCTATGTCTAGGTTCGGGTTGTTCTTTACCATGTCAACAACAGGTTTATTAATCCCTGCAATGTTATCATCCTTTTTTTTATATTCCATTCATGCAGTCTTTATTCATATTATCCAGGTCAAAGCTAGGTTCTTTATGCAGTGCCTTGCCAGCGTCATGCATTGCAGCAATAGCTTAACCAAAGGTTCTCCTTAGGCTGTAGGACTTGAATGTTGAAATAACCCCTTGGTTCATTGGCTGGATTAAAGAGGTGGTGTTTAGTGAGAGGAACATCACTTTGATGTTGGGGTGGAGGTCACAAATGTAAGTGGGGTGTCTTGAAGCATAGTGTAAAATTAGCAAAATCTTAAAAGGTATGCCTTCTTCTAAGCAATATTTCTCCATTTCACTGTAATAGCCGTTGAAATGGGCATCCTGAAGTAGCATTTGTGTCATCCTGAACTTTGTATTGCACTTGTAATAAACTGGTAAGGTGTGTTTGTTAATGCTCTTTAAGCCCTGAGGTTTTCATTATACCAAATATCACATGGCTTTAACTTGTAACCAGCAACATTGCCTCCTACTAACAATGTCACTCTGTCTTTAAAAGCCTTAAAACCTTACATTGACATGGGCTCATTAATGATAAAGGTCTTTTCAGGCATTCACATCCAGAAGAAGATGTTTTTGCCCATATTAAAAATTTGCTGGGCAAAATAGCCTCCTTCTATAGTTAGTTTATCTAAGGTTTCACCAAGTTCTTCTGCTGCCTTTGCATCTCCACCTGCAGATTTAGCACAACTTTTACATTATATAGCAAAAAACATTGTTTGAGGGGCTTGAACCACCCACAGCTAACAAACAGTAAACCAGATACTGTAGTCTGGCCCTGCCTTTGTTTAATGATCTCAAAAAAGCTTAATGCCTTAGCAGTGATCGTCAACATCCTGAGAGGGATTGATCTTTTTTGTTTGGTCCTCCATCCATGCCATTAAGGAATTTCTCGATATCTGATGTAAGTTCCTCTTGTATTTTTTAGCCTTGTAACTTTCAGTGGGCTTAGTCCTTTTAACAGCTTTGATAACTTTTTCTTTGATTTTGAGGATCGTCATGATTGTTGAGTGTGACATGTCTAAGTCGCAAGAAATAGCATTCACTAATTTTCGTCCGTGTTGTTTAATAACCATTGTTTTCACTTCCAAATTAATACTTCTACTTTTAACTCTTGCTGCTGCTATCACTAGCACTGGTTTTGCTGCATTATGGGAGCCACAATGCACTTCATGGTGATATTTTTAGAAAGTGAAACAGCGCCAGAACACTCAAGACCCATGCAATTCACAAGACTGAGTGCTGTTATTATGTGCTGTCGAACGTTGCCTGAATGGATGTTTTACTGCCCATCTCTGTAACTGGTGCAATTATATAAAGTATATAAAGACAAAAGATAACAAGAAATAAACATAAACACCAATATTAAGAAAACAAACTTAATATTAATAGCACAAACTGTGCCAAAGCAATGAAAAAAATTCAACTTTCAAAACAAAGTCCTGACGTTTGTCAGTCATATCTTAGCATTACAAATGACTTGTATGTTAAAGAAATGATACTGCTTATAGTTGACAAAAAGCAGCTTCATTCAAACCAGGTGGCCTTATTGTAATATGTAATATTTTAGGAAAACCAGACACTGGTGCAAATTATGTTTTTGTGTTGACCTGTACAACTATACCATAAGCTGAATGATGCACCTCACCAGTTGGCGTATGGCTTTCAGCACAGCAGGCCTCATAGAGCTGAAGCTTGGCTAAGATAGTCCCAACTTGTTGGTCAGTTCCCTTTCATAGCTGCCTGTTGCCAGTCTTTGTTAAAACCTGAATATGAACAAGTACAACCAGATTTTGGGTGGTCTGTACTTCTAATGCAGGGGCAGCACACAGTTCTAAGAGAACAGCTCTTGGAAACCTAAATAGGCTCATAAACCAGTATTCATCATGGACCATTCTCTTCATAGTGTCTGTTCATCATATTTATCAAACTTGAGGTCTAATGTTTGTCACATCAATGCATATTCTAATAATCAGTGATATGAATTGATCAAGGGTGTTGTCATTTTGCAGTTTCTCAGAAATGTTGCATACAGATGGGTCAGAGATACTGTAAATATACATACCTTCTCTCTTCAATTTTTCTATTATTAATACCAACTTTTGTGTGGATAGATAAGTATACACATTTTGGGCCTCTTTTAATACATTTAATGCAGCCTTTTTAAATCTGACCCTAGGAAGGAAATTGCAGTAATTAGATGGGTTTTTGAATATGGATGTATAGCATTTGAGTCAGTATTAACAGCAGTCTTAGTATATAAAAGGAAGTTAAGAATGAATAAATCATTAATAATAATAATAATAATAATAATAACAATAATAATAATAATTAATCAAGAACCAAGGTTGTGCTGTAGTGCTATTAAAACATCTACATTTTCATATGTCACCTTCTTCCACAATGCATGGATATCTAAAAAACTATCCATGGTTTCCGCCTCTGCCTGTGGTTGATTTAAATCTTCAGAAAAAGTTGAAATTAGAAGTGATTGTATACCAGTTAATGGTTAAACAATAAATACAAGCCAGATTTTGTGGTGTGTGAGATATCTACAGTATATATATGGTGGTAAAAACCCAGTTAGTGCTTAATCAGGTACCGTTGTTTTAATTTCTTATTATTAGTTCTGCATCAGAAAAACGTTATCAGATAAGTAACCACTTTTTAATTCTGTGTTTACTACATTCATTGTGGCTATATAGTAGATAAAAGTTGTTTGCTCCAAATGTGTGGTTAGAACATTAGAAAAACTTGATGTTTCAAAATGCAGACTGGATATTTGAGAGACTAGGACAATATTTTTGAGGGTGTAATGTATAAGCATTTTCATATACTGTATACTTATGTGTTTCTGCCTGTCACGATTTTTTGTTTTGCCTATTTTTTCACCCATTTTCAGTTATTGTTTATTTGCTAATTTTAATAGGCTGATATCATCTGCCGCTGTTTCATGCTCATGGCAGATTAGGGAGATGAGATGTGACCTTCTTGGAAGACAATTTGAAGTCCCGTGAGAGACACTTTAACTTGCTGCCAGCTCTTAAAACAATGACAAGCGACAAGCAAAACATGCAGCTCACCAGCAGTAGAAAGCCAGCAGATGATCCGACCGCTTCTCATTGCGTGCGTTCAACCACCCTAACCCCTCCTCTTCACAACACGAGCAGCAGAGACAGAAAGTGGCAAAAAGAACAGCGGCTGTACAGGCTTTAAAATGATCGACAGGCAGTGTGACAGCAACAGCAACAACAGAAAGACAGCAATTGATCTGACGGCACCTTCTTAGCGTGCATTCAGCCCCCTATTCACAACGCGAGCAGCGTTATACGTCCTGCGAGAAAGAGATTTAACCATGCCCGGGAACGGAAATAAAGGACAAGTATTTTTTTTATAACATCATGCGAGACAAGGCAGTGAGCTATCATGTAAAACAAGTCCGCAGACATCTAACCTAGCAGTTGTTGGATTGCTTTTGGCAGACACGCATCATGTACTCCCAGCTCTTAAAACAACAACATGCAACAAGCAGAACAGGCAGATCGCCAGCAGCAGAAAGACAGCAGATGATCTGATGGCATCTCCTTAGCTTGCGTTCGGCCACCACACCTTCACAACGCGAGCAGCGTTATATGTCCTGCGAGAAACAGATGTAATCACACCTCGGGCTGGAAGTAAAGAGCAAGTATTGTTTTTACGAAAGTTTTTAAAGTTAAAGTCAAAATAATGCATATGTAACAATTCCCATGAAAATAACAATCTTTTTAAATTGTACATCTGGTAAACCAAACACGGGGGTGGGTGAGTAAAGTGAGCAGGGGGCAGAGCCACCTAGTTCAACTTAAAAAACAAACCTTCACATCGCAGTAAGAGTTAGAGGCAGATTTAGTGATGGGTCTTTTTGGCTTTGTTACTTTAACTCTGTTTTCTGTTTTTTCACAAGCTGCCAGTACAGTGAGAATTATATTTTTGATTTCTCCTGTGCCTTCAGTACCATGCAGCCATCCCTGTTAAGGGGTAACCTTAGGGATATGCTGGCAGATGAGCCTGTGGTGTGCTGGACAATGGACTATCAGTCAGGCAGTTTGTGAGACTCAGGGACTGTGTTTCTGATATGGATGTGAGCAACACTGGAACACCACAAGGAACAGGCCTGTCTCCTTTTCTCTTCACTAAGTACACCTCAGACTATGAATATGACACAAGGTCATGTCACTTGCAGAAATTCTCAGATAATTCCGCACTTATAAGGTGTATCAGTATAGTGGATGAGACTTAGTATAGGAGTCAGGTGGAGAGCTTTGTTTTTAGGTGCAAAGAGAATTGTCTACAACTTGAAATAAGCAAAACCAAGGAATTGGTTATTGACTTTTACTGTCTATGTCACTGTTCAAGGAGTGGATGTAGAGTCTACTACTACTACTACTACAACTACTTGGGCGTCCACATTAATGACAGATCAGACTGGTCTCAGAAATATATAAGAAAGCACTCACCAGCCTTGGAGCATTCCTTTATCAGTTTTATAGGCCTCACACCTTTTCCCATTCTCATGTGCTATGAAGCACAACAATCCTTTGCAGAGCTGGTATCACATAGAATTTCTGGACACACATTCAACTCCTAGCCAATGAATGAAAAGGATGGTTGGGGAGTGGGGGCAAGTTTTTATATCAAAAACCTGTTTAAATTCATGACGAAGAAAACAATTATTTTATTGACATGATAATGTCATTGGGATAGACACATCTGAATATGAAGTGTCTTCTTGTGAATAGCAATTGCCATTTATGTATGAATGTCATTTACATTTTTTTTCCCTAGGGGGTCATTAATAAGGTAGGTAAGAAGTTTACTTACTTGTTTAATGACCTCTTGGGCACAGCCATCAGTGGTGTGTCTATTTTCAGAGAGAGTGTTGACCTTGTCAAAAGGTTTACGTACCTTGGCAATGACATTCATGTCTCTGGTGACTCTTCCTATGAAGTCATTAAACAGATTGGGAGGGCAAGAGGGGTCATGAGGTCGCTGGAATGGGGTGTGTGACGCTCCAGATATCTATGCAAAAGGATGAAGGTCCAAGTCTTTAGAGTCCTGGTGCTTCCTGTCTTGCTATATGGTTGAGAGAAATTGATGCTATCCAGTGATGAAGGCTGGACTCCTTTGGTACTGTGCCTCTCCGGAAAATCTTTGGGTACCGTTGGTTTGACTTTGTGTCAAATTAGCGGTTGCTCATGGAGTCCCGAATGAGGCACATTACCTGCATTGTGAGGGAGCGTCAGTTACGGTACTACGCCCATGTGGCGCATTTCCCCGAGGGTGATCCAGCTCGTAAGATCCTCATTGTTGGGGACCTGAGTGGCTGGACCAGGCCAAGGGGTCACCCATGTGACACCTGGCTTTGGCAGATAGAGGGTCATTTCCGGAGGGTGGGACTAGACCGTGCGTATACCTGGGGGGTTGCAAACCGGGATCCCGAGTTGTTTAGTCATGTAGTGGGTGCGGCATTGCACTGTACCAGTGCAAGCTCCCCAACTTGACTTGACTTGACTTGGTCATTAATGTGCATTTCTTGTG
The DNA here is from genome assembly GCF_016835505.1 of Polypterus senegalus. Taxonomy (NCBI): domain Eukaryota; kingdom Metazoa; phylum Chordata; class Cladistia; order Polypteriformes; family Polypteridae; genus Polypterus; species Polypterus senegalus. The sequence goes on from NC_053159.1 coordinate 40,412,292, forward strand.
TTTTTGTTCCACTTCAGCTTGGTAGGTGGCAGTAATTATTCCTTAGGCTGGATTGCCAACTGCAATAAGTAAAATTACAAGTATAAGAAGGTGATCAGAATATCAGGTGTTTTGATCATTTTAGAGATGCCAGACTCTGTCCTGTTGACGTTGAATTACCTAAATTACAATAGCCTTGGGGATTATGGCTTGCCCAGAGGACAATTAGAAAACAAAGTAATGACCTGGGGCCTCATGCATAAAGCCGTGTGTAGAATTCACACTATAACAGTGCGTAAGCATAAAAGCGGAAATGTGCTTACTCACAAAAAAATCCAGAGCATAAATCTGTGCGTTCGCCCACTTCCACGTTCTTCCGCTACATAAATCCCGGTCAACGTGAAAAGAAACGCACGTGCACCCGCCTGCTGTCCCTCCCCATCTCTTCCCAGAATTACGCCTCTGAATATGCAAATCAATATACGTAAATAGCTCTTAAGCTCAGCGTTCTGTGAAAAGGCAATGGTAAAAGTACGGGGGGAAAGAGAAGAATTTCAGCGAATACCAAGTGGAGGCAAGGAAAAACTTACTATTTGTTGGTTTAGACAGTGGTTTAAACAACAAAAGGAAGTTGATCGAGTGACGAAGAGTGTCAGAAAAACTCGAAAACTCAAGTTCACAATGTCACACAGTGCCCAAAATAAAAAAGAAGTTATCAGATATCAAAGTCGCCGTGAAAAAGCGAGTCGTAGCTCACCATCTGAGTTTCATATGAAAGCTTATTAGGGTACAGAGAAAAACAAAAAAGGCACACAATTGGAAAAAGCACGAAATGTTAACTTTAATCTCGAAATTTCCACTTTAATCATGTAGTTTATTTTGTCATTAAAATAAAACATCATAAACTTCATCTTAAAATCGTTTAATTTACTAGTTTCTCAAATCCCATCATAACTAAAGTAGCACGTTAAATGCTTTGTTTTGTATTTGATCTTCTATGTGCTCTATGTGTGTGAATCACTACGTGCGTCCGGGCTTTCTCTTCCTCCAACAGGACACAGAATCCATTACATTTATAATATTACAGCTCTCTGAATCATTAAAATACTGAGATGTATACTTGATAACATTTTCATGATGATAGGAATTAAAGCATGTTATTAAACATGGGAACACGGTGGCTCAGTGATTGTGTGCGACCTTCGATGAAATAATTTATTGCAGCAGTACTGTCTCTTTCAAACGTACTTACCCCCAATTCCTGTCCTTACTTTTCTTTCTCCAAATACCCAATCTCCACACAATCAGCTCCGTAATAGACGTTAAGCCATCTGTATGCTTAGAAAACCGATTCTTCAAAACTTTTAAGGAACATTGAAATATCTTCGTAGTACGTTTAATTATTCTATCCTTCCAGTGTCACGCCAGTCCCAGCAAGCATACGCATGTTTAATTATTAACAATATGGATTATATAAATGAAGTTGAAGTTTTATCTGTATAATATAATAAACATTTTGCTGCATTTCATCTTATAAATGATATCATCATTATATGTAAATACACGCTTTATAAAGTGGCTCAGGTTGTGCAATATTATAACTGTAGTGCAAGTTTACAGTGAGGTGATTGTACTCAGTACAAACAGTTCTACAAGGAGCACTTGATGGACTGATTGAATGCATTTATAGTTCTTGGGATGAAACTGTTTCTGAACCGCAAGGTCCATACAGGAAAGGTTTTGAAGTGTTTGCCATGTGAGAGCAGTTTAATAGACAGCATGGCTGAGGCAGCATGTGCTTGATGCTGTATACCGATAATTCTCTTTCCAATCAGCTGCTCCGAGTGGTGCAGTATGAGTAATATGGCAAAAGATAATCCGCTGTGGCAACCCCTAACAGGAGCAGCTGAAAGAAGAAGAAGAAGGTGCAGCGAGAGTAAAAATGCTAAAGCAGCTATGGTGTTTGGAATAGTTTGGCCATTCCGTGGACCATTATATTGTTACAGGTTAATTACAATCAGATGCATTAAACTAATAAACAATATGCTGTTAATTTAAGTGTATTTATAAAGCCGCATCAGGGATGTGGATTTAAAAAAGAAAGGGTAACCACACAGGAACAGTAGTACTGCTTTGACGCTGGGTGCCGCCAGTCTGCAAAACTGAACGCAGAACTTGCGTACACCAGACTATGAGCTACCATGGAAATGTGCGTGGCTTTACGCCAAGTTTAGGTTTTATACATCGCAATTTGAACGTGGAAACAGGCTTACGCAACATTTTTTCGCATACGCACCCTTTATACAGGAGGCCCCAGGAGATTTTAGAGCATTTTTAAAAGCAAGGCAGATAAAAGTCATTATACAGACAGGCATCAGTATCCAGAAAAATGTGCAAAAATCTTTAACAAACCCAAAACGTTAACTAGGAATGTTAAGAGAAAGAAATAACAAGCATACAGTCCTAATAATATTTCTCTAACTACCTATAATGCCAACAAAGATTTATTTTGATTTTTAAACAAATCAAAAAGCTTCAGTGTAGAAGCTGTGTGCTAAACAGAGAAAATGTGGTGACATCACGTATAACAATGATTGTCCACCATGCAATCGGAAATGAATGCTGTGGCAATAAATAACATAGCCCTGGCAACAAAATTCAAGGCTAACATTGAGACTTCCATGAAGGAAATCAGCAACAAAATGGCAGCACTATGACATCAGGAAAAAATCATTAAAATAACAAGAATGTTTTTAAAAATAATAAAACTATACACAATGAAAATATCTATTTTATATTGGGTTTACATCATAAATATTTCAAACATGTTATTCATTATGTATTTTTTTACACTTTTATTTGTTGCTCTTGTTCTGCCTTTTTTCTTCTTCTCCATTGTGGCATCTACACCCATTAGCAATTAGTTAAATTAGGCAGGCGTCCATGTTGACATGACAGCAAATTCTAGCAGGACTTGGAAAAAACTGTCTTAAAAATCTGCATTTGACTTATATTTTCTTACAGTAGAGTAAAGTACTTTAAAATTGTATATTAGCTGGGTGTAAGTCAAGGGAGGACAAACTCCAGGTTAACTATTTCTCAGAACTTATTGCAAAGAACAGCCATAGACCCTATGGCACAGCAATGGACTGTGCAGATTGCGCAGACCACAAGGGCCTACGAGCTTGGGGAGCCCACTTAGGGCTGTATAGATTTTAACTAAACTACAACAGCGGTTTCACAGTTTTGATGCTGTGGCTTCAACATTCAGTGTCTTTTTACCATCAACTCTGACCTCGATGGCTGACGAAGAATTGTATGCTGTTGTCAATTTTTTTGTTGACTGCTATAGCACCAAAATTTCACCGGTGTTTTCTGCTCAATTGTTGTCATTTCATGTGTGTTTTCAATGCATCCTGTCAACCAAGTCGACTGTTTTCAAAGTAGCTGAACTGTTGCTGATAGGTCACTGTGCACTGTTGAAAACGCAATTTGGACCCCACTGTGCTTTCAAATTCTAGGCCTATATACCAAGTTTAATTTATTTCTTATTTTCTTGAAAAAGTGACCTTTGAGTAGCTCCAGTTATTTTTAGATGAAAATCACATGTATGAAACTTTTCAGTCTGGTTTTAACCCATACCATAATACTAAGACAGCAGTTAAAAGTTTTTAATGGTGTCTTGTTAACTGTTGACTCTGGGGTTCCTGTTGCTTATAGACTTAACTGCAGCTTTTGACACAATAGACCACAATATCCCTTTACCTCACCTTGAAAAGGATGTTGGCTTTAGAGGCTCTGTGCTTGACTGGTTTAAATCATACTGTACCTTAATGACAGGACCTTTTCTGTTTGTATAGATGAATTTTCGTCCTCGATAGCCAATTTTAATTACAGGGTTCCTCAGGGGTCCATCCTTGGCCTTATTTTATTTTCCATCTATATGCTGCCTTTAGGTTCTATTTTTAGAAAGCACAGTATGTCTTTCCACTGCTATGTTGATGACACCCAAATTTATTTACAGCTTAAAACAACTCTGTTCAGTCTCTATTAAAATGTTTCGATAACATTAAGAGCTGGATGTCCTTAAGTTTTATGGATTTTAAACAGAAAACAAAACTGAAGTTGTGATTTTTAAAGCCTTTTCTTTGCTTTTCTGACTTTAAGAAAGTCATACACGCTTTTATTTCATCCCACCTTGATTACTGCAGTCTGTTCTTTTTCGCCTATAAATGCAGCTGCTAAGCTTTTAAATAGAAATGAGAAGCGAGTGCATATTACTCACATATTGACCTACCTTCATTGGCTGCCTATTGGCTTTAGAGTCGATTTTAAGCTTTGATTGCTTGTTTATAAGTCCCTAATGGTTTAGCACTGGTCTGCCTCACCAGTCTCCTTAAACCATATGCCCCGTCTTTGTCTCTAAGATCGTCTGACCAGTTAGTACTGGTGATACCTCGGACAAGACTGAAGCATAGGGGCAATCGTGTGTTTGCGGTGGCTACTCCATGGCTATGGATACAACTTGCTGCTGCAGATTAGATCTGCACCAAGTCTGAGCATTTTATTATTCAGGCTGAAAGCACACCTTTTTTTCCCTTGCTTTTAATTCAAATTAAAAGGGTTGTTGTTTTGTATTTTATGGATTGGATAGCCACTGTATTTCATACATGATGAAAGTAATTAAGGGATGTTATTTTATTTACTTATTAGTATTATTATTTAATTGTTCAGCACTTTGGTAAACACTACTGTGTTTTTATATAAGTGCTTTACAAATAAACTTGACTTGACTTATATTAGGGCAATTTGAACCACATTCTATTTTCTGCATTTTGTCTTTGTTTTTGGAGTAAAAGAACTTGGCAACTCATATAGAGTGGAAATCGTCATTTTGGGACTACAGGGCTGCCTCACTTACAAGTTTTTGCTCAGATAGACTATAATGATTTGTAAATGAACTCTCAACAGGACTTGACCCAGCTGTTTCAAACAGAGCAATGCTGTTTTAGCCCTACTTATTTTGTATATATTCCTATTTATGCTATCCAAGTGTATAACTTACATTATGGTCTTGTGCTAGAATGAGCAGACAAGTCTATAATTCAAATGTTACAAAATAAAGTGTTTTAAACATATTTTAAAGCTTTAAGGCATAGTTCTCCACCATGAGCAGGTAGCAAATTATTTGTGCATAATATCACTGTTGTAACAGGGTGTCACAAACATGACGAGAAGCGAAATGAGGCCTGCAAAAGCCTCTCAAAGGCTCACCTTCAGTGACCTAAAAATGAGGAGTTGGCTTTAAAACAAAGTGTAATATAGTAACAATTGCTTCCAAAAATGTCTTAAAAGGAAGAGAAACCATAAAAACTCTGACTTGAAAACAAAAGGACAATGAAAGAAAGCAAATATAAAATGCTCAAAAGTGTAGAAAGGAGTAATCCAAAGCCAACAACTCCCAATATGCTTAACAGAATGTAAAGATTCTGAGGTAGAAACAGAATAATTGATGAAAACCAGAAAATCCAATAAAAAAGAATACTTAAAGTAAACTCCAAACAAACTTATTAAACCACTAGTGAATCCTTATAAGACCAGAGGGCTGACCCAGCAGCAATGAGGTCAGTGTGACCCTGTTTCCTAGTGGTCCACCCATAACATACAAAGAATAGCAGCATATTTCAAGAGATGAAACATAAATAACAAATGATAAGTGAAACTGACAGAAGTACATAAATATTATGAGATGGAGTCTCGGACCTAACAAAATGGCTGAGAGGCCTCCAAAAAATACCATGAAAATATGACAAAAGATTCTGGACTGGAGAGGCCTGAAGACGATCACCTGATCCATCTTTATCAAAACTATTGCCTGTAGACTTCCAGCCTAGTAGGCCCCAAACAAAGAGAGCTGATGAAATAAAGCAAAAGAGCCGCAAGGAGGATGAATATTATCACCCCCAACTATCCTTAGCACAAAAGGGCAAATTGTCTTTATAAATAGAATTTTCTAAACAAAAATTTGAAAATTAAAAGAAAACCATCAAAAGACCAAAACAAAGTGCAAATGAGTTGCTTAAAAGACCGTCCTAAAATGGCCCAAAACACAAATCCTCAAATGCAATCCTTAAACAAAATCAAGAAGGTCAGAGAAAACAGAATAATTCATACAAAATAGCATTACTCAGTATAAATCCAAACATATTCCGCATTCTCTTGATTTGAACTCATTCCACTCTGGTCTAAACAGTTAGAGGTAGGGCACAGGAATGGAGATGTCGTATATAATTATACTCATTGCAGAAAATACATGAAAATAAGAAAAATAATTACAAAATAACATAAACACAAAATCATCCATAACAATAAACATAAGAAATATAATAGCTTAAAATTATCAAAACCAAAAATAACACAGAAGATAAATATTGGCCAGGAAAAAATGTAACTGTAATACATCAGTCACAAAGTACAAAATTCCATGTGTGCCTTTTGGCATAAAGAATGGATCACCCAGAGAGGGAGAAAGAGAAATTTCCTACCATCCACTTGAGTGTCAAAGATGTCGTCCATGTATCAGCCTAACTGCTGAATTTAAAAGCTGCCCAAAATAATTTCTAATCTGATGCTGATGTTTCCTTTAATGGTAAGCTATATTTTCTATATTTTTCTGGTAAGTATTATTCAATAAGGGTTTTGATTTTGGAGTAAGGGTATGTTTTTATTTGGCTTTACATTTAGATTTTACTGTTATTCACAGTCTTCTATCATTTATTTAATTTGGATCATATTCTATTCTACTTTAATATACACTATTTTGCTTTTAAGTTTATATTTATTGTCTGTCATTACAGAATGATTCAAGTAATAAACTAGACATAAGGCACTTGTTGTGAGTAGATTTCTGTTTTTTTTACTGCTCTCACTGCTGAATGGGCAGGCCTCCTATAAATTCTTTACTTATAAATTAAATTGGGAACCCCAATTGTTTAAAAAGCTTCCAGAATATAGTAATAGCATTATTTTCTTTAACTCCAAGCACTACAGAAAACTACTCCAAAAGTAAAAATATTCAGTTCAATTCATGGACCACCTAAATGTGCCACCAGTAAATGCCATTGCTGTTTGTAATAAGTTGAAGTAAAACACACTTCAGTGTTAGCACTTTATTGGCTGCATATGTCTATGGCAAAAAAATACAAGCGTGAACACACAACTGATAAAAAACACAAAAAGAAATAATACTAATACTTGAGTGATTGATGTAAACAAGTGGAAATCATAAATATATAATAACTCTAATAACATACAGTATACTCAAATTTCACATTATTCCCAATGAGTACCCATTATAATTTAAATGAACACAGTTTCCTGTAAAATTATGTTTTGCAATGACAAAAGTCAAGTCACTAGGCACAGAATGAACTGATAGAATGTAGGAATGTTTTACTCATTTGCAATTGTGTACAGTATAGGATGTGCAAGAGTAAGCACCTCCAGTGACCTCATAATATTATTATTATTTCGTATTTGGATAACACTTTAATCAAGGTAATTTAAAACATTTAAGATGCATTTGTTTACATTTTTTTTTTTTGTTGTTCAAATGGAGCACAGGCAGATGAAGTGACTTCTTCATGGTCACACAGTACAGCAGAGGGATATGAACCCACACCCTGAGAGTTTGAAGTCATAGGTCCCAAACCTTAACTTCTATTCTTCAAATAGCCCTTGTACTTCTGATACACCCAATAAACCAATGGCATTATAAGCCCATTGTCTTACAAAATTTCCCCGGCAAAGCTGGGTAATACAGCTAGTCATCTGTAATACTGTACATAAATAAAGGTGTAACTTTCTGCTGCCTATTCTTTTACTTCATCTTGTTGCCGTGGATTATAGAATGTAAAATGGTAGAGGAAATGCTGAACTACAGCACTTGATGGAGTGGTAAGTGTATGGGATTTGAGACATTTTGTTAAGATCCACCTAGCAAAGATAGGCTTAGTATAAAGTTCAAGTATAGATAATATAAAGGGGAGAACAGGGTCACCCTAGGACCCTAACATGACAAAATACTTGATGGGTTCCACTCACCCCATGATAAAAGAGCAACTCAATGGCATATTTTGTACATTTTTACTTTTTTTTGGGTGCCTGGTCATGAAAAAAAAAGCTGATCATTAAAATGAGACCAACCATACATTAATTATCACTATGCTATTAACGATCATAAAAGGCAAGTTAATTCTCTTAGCAAGATGGCATAATACAGTGGTGTGAAAAACTATTTGCCCCCTTCCTGATTTCTTATTCTTTTGCATGTTTGTCACACAAAATGTTTCTGATCATCAAACACATTTAACCATTAGTCAAATATAACACAAGTAAACACAAAATGCAGTTTTTAAATGATGGTTTTTATTATTTAGGGAGAAAAAATCCAAACCTACATGGCCCTGTGTGAAAAAGTAATTGCCCCCTTGTTCCAAAATAACCTAACTGTGGTGTATCACACCTGAGTTCAATTTCCGTAGCCACCCCCAGGCCTGATTACTGCCACACCTGTTTCAGTCAAGAAATCACTTCAATAGGAGCTGCCTGACACAGAGAAGTAGACCAAAAGCACCTCAAAAGCTAGACATCATGACAAGATCCAAAGAAATTCAGGAACAAATGAGAACAGAAGTAATTGAGATCTATCAGTCTGGTAAAGGTTATAAAGCCATTTCTAAAGCTTTGAGACTCCAGCGAACCACAGTAAGAGCCATTATCCATAAATGGCAAAAACATGGAACAGTGGTGAACCTTCCCAGGATTGGCCGGCCGACCAAAATTACCCCAAGAGCGCAGAGACAACTCATCCGAGAGGTCACAAAAGACCCCAGGACAACGTCTAAAGAACTGCAGGCCTCACTTTCCTCAATTAAGGTCAGTGTTCACGACTCCACCATAAGAAAGAGACTGGGCAAAAACGGCCTGCATGGCAGATTTCCAGGACACAAACTACTGTTAAGCAAAAAGAACATTAGGGCTCGTCTCAATTTTGCTAAGAAGCATCTCAATGATTGCCAAGACTTTTGGGAAAATACCTTGTGGACTGATGTGACAAAAGTTGAACTTTTTGGAAGGCAAATGTCCCGTTACATCTGGCGTAAAAGGAACACAGCATTTCAGAAAAGAACATCATACCAACAGTAAAATATGGTGGTGGTAGTGTGATGGTCTGGGGTTGTTTTGCTGCTTCAGGACCTGGAAGGCTTGCTGTGATAGATGGAACCATGAATTCTACTGTCTACCAAAAAATCCTGAAGGAGAATGTCCGGCCATCTGTTCGTCAACTCAAGCTGAAGCGATCTTGGGTGCTGCAACAGGACAATGACCCAAAACACACCAGCAAATCCACCTCTGAATGGCTGAAGAAGAACAAAATGAAGACTTTGGAGTGGCCTAGTCAAAGTCCTGACCTGAATCCAATTGAGATGCTATGGCATGACCTTAAAAAGGCGGTTCATGCTAGAAAACCCTCAAATAAAGCTGAATTACAACAATTCTGCAAAGATGAGTGGGCCAAAATTCCTCCAGAGCGCTGTAAAAGACTCATTGCAAGTTATCGCAAACGCTTGATTGCAGTTATTGCTGCTAAGGGTGGCCCAACCAGTTATTAGGTTCAGGGGGCAATTACTTTTTCACACAGGGCCATGTAGGTTTGAATTTTTTTTTCTCCCTAAATAATAAAAACCATCATTTAAAAACTGCATTTTGTGTTTACTTGTGTTATATTTGACTAATGGTTAAATGTGTTTGATGATCAGAAACATTTTGTGTGACAAACATGCAAAAGAATAAGAAATCAGGAAGGGGGCAAATAGTTTTTCACACCACTGTATATGTAGACTGGCTCTGTGGCCTCATTACCTCCCTTGCAGACAGCAGTTGTGTCTGAGCCAAAGATTACTTAGCTTTTGGTTACTTTATGATCTGATGTTAGGCAATTAATTGTAGCAGTTTTGGAAACTCCTTACCTGTGCACTGAATTACTTGAAGACTTTTTGGATTTGTTTGACAGGGTAATTTCTCTTTAGGCAAATAAATAAAATTGCTAACATCAAAATTTGTTACGTACATATCTATTAGCCAGGATTAATAAATTTCATTCATTTACATCACTACCATAATAGAGTCAACTTCAGGGTGTGATATTATCTCAGTGCCTACTTTATAAATCCAACCTCTCTGGCCTTCTTATCATAACTAGAGTAAAACACATGACCCACCAAATCTCATTTCAATTGAGATTGACATTTAAGTTGGTTGCTTGCAAAACACTATACATGACTTCAGGGAGTTGAGATGAAGCAGATTTTTCCTCTTGAGTTCATGCTTGAGACTTTTAACATTCCAGCTTACATAGTTTAATGAATGATCAGTATCATACTGTTTTGTACTTTGAAATCCATCTTTCAAAACTGAAAAGAAAATAATTATCTTTTTAATTTTTGTTTACTTTCAGCAAAAATGTAACATCTGTCATTACTGGGCCTGGCCGCTGGTAATGACTCAGTATGACAGTTTGGACACCAAATAAGAGGAGTATCCTTTGTTCTTTTGCCATTTCCACCCTTTCCAACCCACATCTTGCCACAACATATTATGGGGCTTACCCCAGAAGTGTTACACTCCTTGTTCTGTGAAATGCAACATGCCTCAGAACCAACATATCCCCCACCAATGACAGCGAGTGTTATGTTGCTGAAATATCATTATAGTTACTAATTATTATAAATACTCCTAGTGAGACAATCAAAGAATTAAAAGGATAAAAAAACATTAAAACTAAACAGTGGCAAATCAGTTGGAATTAAATTAAGATTATTTTGATTACAGAAAATTCATTTTGTATATTTCCCTGTATTTAAAAGAGATTTATCATATTTAAAAAAAAGGCAAATCCCTAGAAATCTACATGGACATTATTTCAGAGCCATTTAAATTGTATTTCTTACCATCTACAGCAGAACATAAAAAGGCAGACACTTAAAGTGCATAACATAATTTTGATGAATCACAGCCTGAATCTGAGAACGAATTTGCAGTAACCATTATAATGCCCAAAGAGGAGAATAAGCACAGCTCCAGTTATGACTGGTCCAGTGACTGTTGCTGCACAGATCAGTTAGCAAACTCTAGGGGAAAAAACCCTGGGGTTGTGTATGTATGTGCCTTCCTCTGGTACAGAAGATGTTTTAGCTTGAGGGGATGATTTTGTGATTGTAGGTCAAAACATTTTGGTGGCTCACAATGCTTGCAAATTGTTTACTCTTATGTAAAAGCCTGCCTAATAAACAACGGAACAAAGTTGGTATATTCTTGATCTGTGGCTCTTCTTTAGCCTTTGTCTATGCTAAGGACAACTTGAAACCACAATTCCAGTGAAAACCTTAAAAGATTTACCTAATTCCTCTGAATACATGGCAATTTTATTTATGGTTGACAGGTTATCTAAGACTTCAAATCTTATTCCCTTCCTAAGAATTCTTAGGACAAAGAACATTGCAGAATTTCTGATAGCAAATCTGTATATTATGGCCTTCTCACCATCTATAGATCTGGGGTCCTCAAGTTCAGTCCTGGAGGGCCACAGTGGCTACAGGTTTTTGTTCCAACCTAGCTGTTTAATTAGAATACAGTCCTTGGCAATTAGATAATTTTCTCTCTTTTTAGATTAGATTAAATTTTACTTCATTTGTCCTCCAGGAGAAATTAAAAATTTACAGAAGCTTAAATAATACATACTTCCTGTATTTATACATTATTCTCATGGAGCGCAAACGAGAATATCGGCAGTTTCTTTGCAGCCCTTGTCGATTTTTGTAAATCATTCGACTCAGTTGATTGAGCTGCACTGTGGGACATCCTGAGGGTTTGTGGGATCCCGTCGAATTTGCTGGATATCATGGCCGGCCTGTACACTGGTACTGTGAGTACTGTGCAGAGTGGAGGCAGAACCTCTGTGTTTTTCCCAGTTGATTCTGGGGTTCGTCAGCGGTGTGCTCTTGCTCCTACTCTGTTCAATGCTTGTATGGACTGGGTACTGGGCAAGGTCGTGGGGTCCAGTGGCTGTGGGGCATCTGTTGGTAAAGAAAGATTCACAGATCTTGACTTTGCTGACGATGCTGTGGTCTTCGCAGAGTCAATGGAGGCTCTGAACGGGGCACTCAAGAGACTGAGCGAGGAGTCTGAGTGTCTGGGCTTGCAAGTGTCCTGGATAAAAACCAAGATCCAGGCCTTTAATGACCTCTTGGGCACAGCCATCAGCAGTGTGTCTGTTTGCGGAGAGAGTGTCAACCTTGTCGAGAGGTTCACTTACTTTGGCAGTGACATTCATGTCTCTAGTGACTCTTCCTATGAAGTCAGTAGACTGATTGAAAGGGCATGGGGGTCATGAGATCGCTGAAAAGGGTTGTGTGGTGCTCCCGATATCTATGCAAAAGGATGAAGGTCCAAGTCTTTAGAGTCCTGGTACTTCCTGTCATGCTATATGGTTGCGAGAAATGGATGCTATCCAGTGACCTGAGATGAAGGCTGGACTACTTTGGTACTGTGCCTGGATACTGTTGGTTTGATTTTGTGTGAAATAAGCGGTTGCTCATGGAGTCCCAAATGAGGCACATTACCTGCATTATGAGGGAATGTCAGTTATTGCACTACAGCCATGTGGCATGTTTCCCAGGAGGTGATCCAGCTCGTAAGATCCTCATTGTTGGGGACCCGAGTGGCTGTACCAGGCCAAGGGGTCACCCACATTACACCTGGCTGCGGCAGATAGAGGGTCATTTCCGGAGGGTGGGACTGGACTGCGTGTCTGACTGGGGGGTTGCCAACTGGGATCCTGAGTTGTTTCATTGGGTAGTGGGTGCAGCAACACTGCTCCACAACTTGACTTGACTTCATACATTATTATCATTTGCGCTGTGTCCAATCCCTAGACACAGCTTCAGCCACAGGGAAATATTTTAACAGAGTTCTAGTGCTAAAGAAACACACTATCAGGTTGGCAGTTGCCAGTTCAGAAGCTGCTAAACCACATAAAACACTCATCGCAAATTACTATGAGGTTTTAAAGCCAGTTCACTTACATGCTGTCCTATTCTTGGTTGTCTTGTGCAGACTGCCTCTGACCGTGTCCCAGCAGCTCTACAGTCGAGTCCTCTTGAGGACGACATCTACAAGGTCTTTTAAAGACACAGTTACTATAACAGAGTCATCTAGGAAGCTGACTACTTTCCTGTGCATTAGAATTAAGGTCCTGTTGTTGAATAAAGGTTGAGTGCTATTCATGCAAGTGCCAAAATAAAAGTTCTCTTTCCCCAGTCCTTTTGCTACTTGTGTTTTGTGCAACTCAGCAGCCCAGATCCGACAATGAAAAGAGAATAATAAAAGCTAACAACTAACTCGCCAAACACACCTAAGAACTACTGTGAATTACAGGGTTGTAGGTGGCAGTAAGATGAGGTTAAACCTTCCCTAATTTTACCATAGGTTTACATTTAAGTTATTTACATCTGAATAGAGAAGGTCCAGCTTGTAGTGTCTACAAATGGAATATGCTGATTTACCATCATTCAGAATGATTCATCATTAAGATATTGGTACATTTCTGTTCATGTAATGTATATAATATGGGCAAATTCAGTCAGCATTTCAATGACTGGATTACATATTTAGTTTGAATTGTACTGTGCTCTTTTTTCACCATTACTTAGTCACAGAAATCTATAGTCCCCCTTCTACTTTCTCCACTCAGTCTGATGAATCCTATACAGCATTAAAATAGCATCTGAAATAAGAGGAATACCACTTCTCCATCATACCCAAAATGTCAAAGTACCTAAACTCACTGTAATTATACAAAAGCAACCAAATATTTATTATATGAAGTCAGGCCACGTCTGAATTTTTTTGTTTTCATTTTATCCTTCGTCTTGATCTTCACCCTTTCTCTCTTTTAATTTTTGGTTGAACAGCTCCTCCAATAGGGAGTAGCAGACCTCTTTAGGTTGCAGTAATCGCAGCACTACCAGGTACATAGCGGAATATTTAATTTATCCCACTTTAAATTCCTCAGAGTCTCTTAAATTCTCTATCTCTATGTTTTATAGACATTGGTGGCCATCAGATCTTTTACACTAACCGTGTAGCATTTCTCAGGTTCTAAGCTTGTGCAAAGGCAAATGAGATGGGCTGGAACTTGGGTCTGCATTGACAGCAACAGCTCTTCATGTTAAATATAAAATGAATTCAAAAATTTATAATAACACACCAGAGGCTAAATCTTAACATTAATAATTAAGAACATTAAAAACATTAATAATTGTAAAAAAAGTAATAATTGTAAAAAAGAGAGACAGAGTGAGAATTTTAGTAAAGGCTGCAGCATGGCACGGTGCCCGGAAGTAATAAGATAGCATTTTCATTTTGACAATTCAAGTCATTCATATGTTGTTCTTCAGGTTTTTTCATTTCTGAAAATATTATTTAATTGATTTGTGGACAGCAGCAAATTAGTAATTATCAGGTTTTCACTATTCCATTATTTTCAAAATATTTTATTAAAACAGAAACTTCACGATGAGCACACGCATGAACCAGGTTAGATGGGAAGCTGCTGTTTCCTTTGTCAGTTGCATTTCATTATAAATTAGCAGCAAGTTAAGAAAATAAAAAAAAAACAATTAAAACAGTAAATGCAGCTGTTCAAAACTAAAGGAAGCAATTAAGGATTCTGAAATTTAACAGACGGGTTAAATAAAATGCAGGCTAAAAATGTTGCTTGGGCAATAATTGCTTGAGCAACAATGAATAGCTTCTAATTAATAAACAGAGATGGAATGAAAACATGGAGCACGACTGAACTTGAGAACCCCAGATCTGTACAGTAGCATCAGGTAGTGGACCAGAGTCTCTCGCCAGATTCTGGAAGGCCATTGTTGGTCAGGAAATGATATATAGCCTAATTCATAAAAGCTATACAAGTTAGACATAATTAAATTGTCACCCGAAAATGCACTGTAGTCTCACATAAAACAGAGGAACTGTTTTTACTGTTCATCAAAAACAAGGCAAACCAACTTTTTCAGGAAACTTTTATTAAAGAAAGTTGAGAGAGACAGGTTGGGAGCATGCGATGATAGCGCATTGCCATACCCACCACACAATGGACCACCTGGATTGGTACCCGAGTGCAGCAGGTAACACCTCATCACCACACTGGAACAGTATGAGGTTTTTTTACAGTGGCTGAAGTGCCAATCCTGCCACCAACACTCCTGTTTTCCCTTTAAGTTGGAGGACCTGTTTGCAGGGCTGGATGCAGATTAACATCATACCCAGGATGAAGCAATTGCAGGTTAAGGGCCTTGCTAAAGGGTCCAATGGAGTAGAGTCACTCCTGGGGCCTCATGTATAAACGGTGCGTACGCACAGAAATGTTGTGTAAGAACTTTTTCATGTTCAAATCGCGATGTATAAAACCTACACTTGGTGTAAAGCCACGCACTTTTCCACTGTACCTCATGCCTTGTCGTACGCAAGTTCTCCGCTCGGTTTTGCAAACTGGCGGCACCCAGCGTCAAAGCAGTGGTACTGTTCTTGTGTGATTACTCATTATTTTCATGACGCGGCTTTATAAATACAGAGAAACTAACCGCATATTGTTTATTAGTGTAATGCATCTGATTGTAATTAACTCGTAACAATATAATGGTTCAGGGAACAGCCATAGTATTCCAAATACCATAACTGCTTTAGCGTTGTTACTCTCACTTCTTCTTCTTCTTCTTCTTTCAGCTCCTCCCGTTAGGAGTTGCCACAGCGGATCATCTTTTTCCATATTTCTCTCACTGCACGACTCGGAGTATTTATATCACTGTATCTGAGTGTGAATCACAGCAGCAGCTGATCGGAAAGAGAATTATTGGTATACAGCTTCAAGGACACGCTGTCTCAGCCACTGCAAAACGTTTTAAAGCCTTTCCTGTACGGACCTCGCGGTTCAGAAACAGTTTCATCCCAAGAACTTTAAATGCACTCAATCAATTGCTCCTTGTAGAACGGTTTGTACTTATAAGTACAATCACCCCACTGTAAACTTGCACTACAGTTATAATATCTCACAACCTGAGCCACTTTATAAAGCGCGTATTTACATATGATGACGATATCATTTTTAAGGTGAAATGCAGCAAAATATGTTTGTTAAATTATACACATAAAACTTTAACTTCATTTAAATAATCTATATTCTTCACTGGGAGTGTCGTGAAGGATAGAATAATTAAACATGTACTACGAAGATATTTCAATGTTCTTTAAACGTTTTGAAGAATCGGCGCTAAGCTTACAGATGGCTTAACGTCTATTACAGAGCTGATTGTATGGCGATCGGTTACTTGGGGAAAGAAAAGCACTGACTGCAGTGACGGCTACGCCAATATATATTGAATATAAAACAGAAAGAGAAAATAACAACACAGCTAAAAACGCAGCGACAAATTTCGACAATAAATTATTTCATCAAGTGAAACACATGTTTAATAACGTGCTTTAACTCCTATCATCATGAAAATGACATCACATATACATCTCAGTATTTTAGTTATTCAGAGAGCTGTAATATCACGAATGTAATGGACTCTGTGTCCAGTTGGAGGAAGAGAGCCAGTTTAAGAAGCAAGTAGTGATTCACACACATAGAGCACATACAGTAGAAGATCAAATACAAAACAAAGCATTTAACGTGCTACTTTAATTACGATGTGATTTGAGAAACTGGTTAATTAAACGATTTTAAGATGAAGTTTATAATGTTCTACTAAATGACAAAATAAACTACGTGATTAAAGTGGAAATGTCGAGATTGAAGTGACATTTCGTGCTTTTTCCCCACCGTGTGCCTTTTTCTCTGTACCCTAATAAACTTTCATATGACACTCAGACAGTGGGCTTACAACTCTTCTTTTCACGGCACCTTTGATATGTGACTTCTTTTTTATTTCCGGCACTGTGCGATTTTGTGAATGTGAGCTTTCAAGTTTCTCCAACACGCTATGTCACTCGATCAACTTCATTTTGTTGATTATACCACGGTTTATTTGAACAAATAGTATGTTTTTCCTTTGCCTCCACTTGGTATTCGCTGAAATTCTTATATTTTCCCCGTGCGTTTCCCATTGTCTTTTCACAGAAGGCTGCGCTTAAGGGCGATTTATATTGATTTGCATATTCAAATAGGCGTAATTCTGGGAGGATTTGGGGCGTTACATAATGCGTGCACGAGCGTTAGTTTTCACGCTGATTGGGATTTATGTAACGGAAGAAAGTGGAAGTTGGAGTACGCACAGATTCCTGCATCTGGATTTTTCTGTGCGTAAGCACATTTCGGCTTTTGTGCTTACGCCATGTTATAGTGCGAGTTCTACGCACGCCGTTATACATGAGGCCCCTGGTGTTTACGGGATTTGAACCGGCAACTTTCTGATTACTGGCACACATGCCTAGCCTCAGAGGCATCCCTCTGCCCTAATAAAAGTCAGTCATTTCACGTTCCTAAGTTGCTCTTCTTTTAAGAAAAAAACTTATGAAACAAAATTATCATTAAAAAAAAGTCTGGATATGCATTTTTTCACATGGGATACTTACCTTCAACTAACCTACCAAGTAAGAATTCATGAAAAATATTAGTATTTGCATATAACCTATGCACATTCTCATGCATGCTTTAAATCAAATCAATCAACTTGTCACTTTTCAGATATCTATGATTTTTATTTCCTTGTCAAGGGATATCACTTTATGATTCCTCTGAACTTTTGAGGGATTGTTTTAACCACTTAATTGCTTTTTTGGAGCCATTTTTTCAAAGAAACCAATGGTGTGCATTTTACTCTCTTTTATGTGGGTTGCTCAGTTCCTGGTGTCAGCCTTAATAAGAGCCAAACACACGTGCATGTAAACTCCAGATGGCATGTTCTGTGTTGTGTAACTGTCTTATCTGGTCAAATAAAGTCAACCACAGACAATAAAGGAACAAGAAACACGTTTAGAAAACTGTGTAAAGGGAATAAAATCTATGAAAGAGTTTATCTCACCTAAAAACCAAACAGAAACAGCTAGAATCTGAGGTGTTTTGCAAACTGTTTTGCATCTACTGTGATAAAGCAGGTCCATGGCTCCGAAAGAATGGCAGTTTTTTAAATAAATAATTGCCACACTCAGGCTTAAGGGGGATCATGGTAGTGTGGTGGGAGTGGTTCTCAGGCGCGATATGGGTGTGGCTTTTTCCACACTTAAGTGCACAGGTGCAGGATCGCCTGTGTCCATAGCTGCTAATTGCCATACCTGTGCCATGTCTCCATTATAAATAGGAGAAGTGCAAGTGTGGAGGGGAGAAAAGAAACAAAAAATGATTGGAAAAGGGACATTAGTGGAGAGACGAGGAAGACGGGAAGAGAAAAAAAAGTCGGCATGGAAGTGAGTGAATGAGTGAGTGAGAACAGGCTCGCTAGAATGCGGACAGCTGGGAGGAGAGCCCCTCAGGAGGAGTCTTTGGCCGACACTCGGTGGGAGCAGTAGGAAGCAGTCGCTCCAGCTGAGCGATCTCAAGGAGCTGTAGTGTCCCAAAAGGTGGTTGGCTCACCGCGGAAGGCAGCGGGAGTTAGGCAGGCTTGGAAGAGTGAGCCCCAGTGATATTTTCATAACGAAAATGAGAGCTAGAACTAAAAAATATTGTTTTTCGTTTTACAAGCACAAGAACTGAAATTAAGGCAAACAGAAAAACTAAAACTAAACAAAAATAAAAATTAGTGATATGTGAACGAACTAAAACAAGAATGAAAATTGAGTAAAAACGAAAAAATAGCAATAACATTTTCATTCAATCTGGTTCAGTCATGCAGAGAAGTTGTTTGTTGGTCGCCCTGAACATTCAGTTACATTGTGCTGTTCACTATGCGGTGATCTTATACCTTAGGCTTACTATAGTCACGCGGTGCAACTTCCATAAAGGACCATCGTTTGTTTGTTGAGCACATTCAGCTCATCGGGTTGAAACACTAAGCATATGTGTGAGTGACAAAGGCAAGTTTTGCACAGATGTTTGCGGGTAGAAAGCGAGAATGTAACATGTGGAAATACTTTAATTACAGCACATATGATAATAAAAGCAAATGTAGCATGCAAGAAGAAGAACTGGACTGCACTGGATCAGTGCTTAGTGGAAGTCCAGCACTTCTGTGGTACCCTGACTGTACTTCATACAGAGACGTACTTCACACCGGTCATCATGAAAAGTAAAAAAAAAAAAACTAATAATAACATAAAATAAATGTTTCCACTGGTCTATGCTATAAATTTGTTTTCTGTATGATTCTAATATTTATGATAATTTTTATAGTCAAAATCGATGAGTTTGCATGCAATTGCCGCGTGCCTGTTGCTGTCTCTCTGTATTTTGCCAGTATAATGTTTGCACGCGTGTTTATTATATACTTGACTTTCCACAGTATGGCTAATATGTGACAGGCATTCATTACAGATATATAGTCTTACTGAAAGGACATAAAACTGCAGTGAAAAGGCACAAGGTGAAGCAGACAATAATGTGCTGCACTGAAGCCCAACAGTGCTTGTTGCTGCTGTTCTACGCAGAGGCTCTCGGCGCCAAAAAGATAATGATATCAGAAAGTCAAGTGCACTGCAGCGGTCCGTTTATATTTATTTTTTTCTTTAGACTGACTGTCAAAATGCAAGATTAAGATTTTTAAAACTAAAGTAAAATATGGAGGATTTTCGTGGAGAAGGATAAAATTATTAAAAAAAAAAAAAATTTGCATTTATATCGCGCTTTTCTCACTACACGAATCGCTCAGCAATTGCAGGTTAAGGGCCTTGCTCAAGGACCCAACAGAGCAGAGTCCCTTTACGGAATTTGAACCGGCAACCCTCCAATTGCCAATGCAGATTCCTACCTCATATAAAGGTAAGACGATAAATGGTTTTCAGTTTTATAAAAAATGGGATCAGACTAAGAAAAAAACAATCCAATATTTAAAAAGTAAATATAAATAAAATATTATTTTGTTTTTCTTGTTATCCTTTTGTTGAACAGTCTGTATTAAAATTAATTAAAGCATCAGAATTAAAAGCTTTTAAAAACAACTAAATATTTCAATAAAGGTCAATATTGAAATTTGTTTTTTTGTACATTACTTTGTACTTTTATTTGTATCAAATAAGTTTGAATTGTGAAATTGCAAATTACAAACTTAGAACACATGGAGGGTGCAGAGCAAATGCGCTCTCCCAACTCACTCTCAACGCTATAAATGTAATGTTCTTTCTTATCCAAATATGTGCCTTACCTATGTGTGTGTAAAGAATGCTGATGAGATATGAAACATAACCAGTAGTCAATGTGCATGCTGCCAGTAAAATAGTGAATAAGCAACTCTTTTGGGTTCATATATTTGTAATACTGACTCTGAAGAAGTCAGTGCCTCACCAGCCATAAACCTCACCGCACGTCACTGCTTCAGTACTGGCAGCAGAAATCGTCAACATGCAGTCTGCTGGTGCCAGTGGCTGAGGACCTTGTCTGTGTACCTGCATTACAGGCGTTCATCAAGCGAATATTTTCACTGTGTGAAAACTAAAATATCACTGGTGAGTACCCTGGTCACTGGGGAACCCGAGTCTCGGTCTGGTGTAAGCTGTATATAGCCTTTGGACGGAAGGCTACCAGAACAGTAGAAGGCAGCAGTACCTGCTGATAGGGCCAATCCCCTGTTTCAGGGCCCATATGGTAGAAGTAGAGGAAGAAAGCAGTTAGAATGAAGAAGGTACCTGGGTTTTTAAAAAGGACCACTTCCTGCCATGGTTTAAACGGCTTTATTTATTTAACCGCCACTTATGACTTGTGGTTTTTATGGATTATTTATTTATGGATTTTTGAAGCACTGCACTACGGACCCTGTTTTGGTTTTGTTTGGTTTCTTTTTAATAAAAACACTTGGACACTTTTACACCATCCCCTTGCTTCAAGTGTGATTTTTCTCCATCTGCCAGTTCATCTGGTTACATTACCAACAGTGGTGGGTTTGAGAGGCTCCCAGAGGAGAAGTGGGATCATGGAGCAGGACCCGCATTGTCACACTACAGCGCTGAGAACAAGAAATGAAGAGAGAAAGCCCTAGGCTTCCTAACAGAAAACCCTAATTGAATTATAATTATAATTAAATCCTGAATACTTACTTTTGCATCCTGAATATGTAATGTTGGTACTTGTATTCTGGTATAGCCCAACCCTGGTTCTGCCCAGGATATTAAGGTTATTTTGTTATGTGTCATTCCAAACAGTTAGACACAGATGTTCAAAAACATTACTTTTATTGTTATCCATCAAAAACTGAAATGAAAATTTGCCTGTGTAGAAGAGACTCATACTTTACTTAAATCTGCTGGGGTATCCCCTTTTGCACTACTGTGTTGATAGTTTTATGCCTCCAATTCTGTCTGCATCTGCCATATCCTCAGAAGGACAAGAAGTAAGTTCATACCTTTCATAGTCTTAAGCATATTTAAGCTACAGCACACAAGAGAATTGAGGAATACTCTGTAGTATGTAGAAGATTTATACATTTTAAAAGCCACCAAGGCAACAGGTGTTAATGACTTGTGGATGCTTATGGGTTCAATTGTGGAAGTCTATCATCATGTTATTTCAGTACTAAAAAAATCAGGTGTGTGGGTTCAGTAACATATTTCCTGGGCCTGCTAGTACGTTTAAAAGTTTACCCTTCTTTCTATGTCTCTCACCTTATGCCAGCTGTTACATGCAGATTTGCACCCAGAACATGAAAACTGACACTGGTCATGGTAAAAATGTGATTGTATTGGGGTAACAATAATGCTTTTAACATTCTGTGGAAATAAGACTCCCAATATTTAAATGTGAGTTAATAAAGGAAAACAAGATTATGCTAAATGAGATTCAGCTTTTTAAAGAAGAGAATATCTAAACAAGAGTGTAAAGCCTGTGACATTTTGAAGTTTATTATTCAATCATTTTCCTTAATAAATACTGTAAATGACCAAGTATAATATTTTTGTCTCGTTTGTTTAACTGGTTTCTCTTTATCTACTTTTAGGACTTGAATGAAAATCAGATGATGTTTTAGGTCATATTTATGCAGAAATATAGAAAATTCTAAAGGGTTCACAAACTTTCAAGCACAATTATATACATACAGTATATATATATATATATATATATAGGAGGAGGAGAATAGGCATCCTGGGTGAGATGGGGATATATACATTATCCCTACAGGAGGCCAGGGCAACAATGAAAGAGTATTGGCCAGCAGACAAAAGAAATAACATCATCAAGTATCCACCTGGCAGGAAACAATGGACAGTCCTACAATGGCCATGAATTGGGAGTTGTTCCATCCCCTCCATGCTAGGAGGCAGTGTTCCTCATATGAGAGTCCAGTTGAGATACCTGCATGGATGCTTGGGAATTGGAATGCAGAAATGCAACCCTATCAGGGCCCCTATATATAAAAAGAGGGTGCTATCAGGGGAGGACCTCTCTGATCTTCTTATGGTCTGGATGTGTTTCCTGGAGGATATGATGTGGCACCAGAAACATTCCCGGGTCTGCTATAAAAAGGAGCCTGCTGCCACACAAGGACCAAACTCGGCAGAGGTGGAGAAGGTGGAAGAATTATTGGTTTATTGCATTTTATTATATTACTAGGCTGACCCGCCTTTTAAGGCGACCGACTTTTAAGTTGACCACTTCTTAAGGCAATTCAATATGTAGATCAATTTGATATTTTATACAAACTCATTAATTTGGTTATATTGCATTTGAGCGGTATTACTTTAATACTCGTAGTTTCTGTTATTTTTGTGATGAAATTTAAACTTTTTTTCTATATTGAGGTCGCCCTTTTGAACCCCCCTGATATTTACTACGCAGTGAGGCATTTGTACTCCATCAACATTAATTATTTCCAGAGACATAATTTTGTCTATTTTTCCAGCGCATCGCGCACAAAAGCAAGGGAACGATGGGAGCACCAGAACTCTGCTCACATCATGTCGCTTCGTAACACAAGCTGCAAGTAGTAAGTCTGTGATAAGCAGAATACCGCTATGCTTTCCACTCATGGAACGGAAGGACAATCCCGACCACTTTTATATAGTAAGAAAGAAGAAGAAGATATCACACAGTCTGGAGTAGATAATCATCTTTTACCTGGAAAAACGAAACTACAAATCCCATCATGCATTGCAAAATGGACGGGGCGTGTGTGAAACTCTGCGCCTGCGTAGCACTCATGGGACATAAGGACAATCCCGATCGCTTTTATATAGAAGGATTGTGACTTATTACCAAAGTAACCTCTGTGAAGAAGTGCCTGAAGAGAATAAAAGTCTTTTTTTATACTAATACCATGTGGTGCTTTACTGTTTCTGTGGTTTGGAGCTCTCTGGTGCCCCCTGGTGATTACAATACACACACGCACTGCCACACACATACTGTATATGTATATTATGAATTTATAACAAAATAACAAAATGAATTATTAAACACAAGTAAATGAATTGAACATAACTCAAGGGTTGACCAAATGCAACTGAAAGCTGATAGCGCAAGAGAAACTACCAAAATCATTTTTCAAGGGTAGAATGATGTAAATGAGTAACGAACACTTCAATTGAAAGAGTGCTGTGATTCTGTAGTCACAGGGGATTTTTCAAGAATCCCTATGAATATCAAAATGAGTGATTGCTCAAGTCCCTTAAATAAAATGGTATTTGCATATAACCTATGCACATCCACATAACAGTTCCACAAGTTTCAGCTTCTCTATGATTTAATGTGTAAATGCTCCATTTATTTTTACCGAATGTATGGCCTACTTCAGCATTTGACATGCCACTTTTCAAAAGATACTAAGATTTTTATTTTCTTGTTGAACTTTAGCACTTTACACTCCCTCTTAAGGCCCATTTATACTTGGGTGAGGGCGGAGGCAGAGGCAGTGGCACACCTTCATCTCTTTATAGTTCAAAGCATTTGCAACACTGCATGACATTGTGTGGTTGTAGAATCCCATGGCTTTCTCCCATAGGTTTTTCTTTGCCTTCACATTTTCATTTTGTAGATATTTTCATTTCTGCTTCCACAAACTTTTATCTTTGACCAGGGTCTGGATGATTTCTCAACATGAATCTGTGGACATTTGGCTATCGTTGTCTGCTTTTAATGTTGGATTGTGTAGGTGCAGTTAGCGACATTTCACACAACACATTCTCCAGTAAGAGCATCTTTTTATCTAGTTCACAGAGTCACATGGTTGCTATAGCAAGGATCCATGTGCCTGGACTGATGACGGAATTTACATCATGAATACCCTAGCTTACCCCTGGAGCGATGCAGTTGTGTTAAGTATACCTATGCCTTTAGCCTTTCAGCTAGCATTGATTAAGTCTCAGTACTTTGTACACACTTGCCATCGTTACTACTAATCGGTCATTTAGTGATGTCCTCAGAATGGCCTTGCAGCATTTGCTCACAGCCTCTGGTCAAGCGGCAAAGAAATAATTAAACTTGACCATAGAGCAAGCAAAAAGGTTTATGTAGGTAAAAACATTGGAAGGATCACTACTGAGGCTCAAGGGGCGAGTGCGCAGGAGTGGCACATCTACCTGACCCTGTCTCCCTCTAAGTTGGCATCCCACTGTTTATGACTTCATTCGTGTGGATTCAACGTAGTGCTTGGTGCGTGGTAAATTCAAGTTTTGCTTTTTGGAACTTTTTTTGTTATATTCTCAATCCATGGTTGTTTGGAGCACAGTTTTGTTCACTAGTGAGTTTACAGACTGGAGGAAAAGTTGTGGGTTCCTTCCATGGATATTAACATTTATTTTAGTTGTTTAACCTAAGGCATCTGGTGTTCTTCAATTGTTTCCAGGGATTCATGTTATGATACAGTAGCGTGGTCATGGCGTTTTGGCCTATGTTTCACTGCTTTTAAAGCTTTATGTAATTTTATGAGCACTTTTTGCACCACTTGCTATTTTCTACATTTTGTTTTCCTGTCATTTCTAAAAAATTGCACATATTTTATTTATGTATGTATGTATGTATTTAGTTTATTTATTTATTTTTGTTTTGTGTCTGGTTATAAAACTATTCTCTTTCTTTTTACCATTGTTAGTGGACTTGTTTTTGTATTCCAGAGGTGTACTCAAGAGTGAATCATAACTGTAGAAGAATAAAAGAAAATCTTCAAATGGCATTAAGATCTGTGAAAAAAACGCAACAATGTCAGACCTGTACTCTTTATTTATGTGTTTGTTTGTACAAAATAAAGCTTAATGACAATTTTGCCATAACATTCTTGACTGGCGTTACTGCAGACTATTTGTTTTTTGAAATGCTCTACAGTAACAAAATATCTGCCACTCTGAAAAGAAAATGCTTATTTTTTAAGTATGACATTATTTTATTACACATAATATTTTTTATCAAAAACTGTGAGAAGATTTATAAAGATAGAATACTTGATATAGATAGATAGATAGATATAGCACAGTTGGCTAACTTGCACGGTTTTCTGATCAGATCATTTTCACAAGACAGTGAATCTGTTTTAAGAAAATTATTTGACAATTTCTTACAGAAATATTTATAAAGATTTTTTCAAAAGTGTCCTCTATTGTGTTTAATTCTTCACACAGGCTAGCAAATTCAGGTAGTGTTTGTCATATCAAACCTGTACTCTTAAACTTCTACTCTTTCACTCTATTAAAAACATACAACAAAGAATAAATATTTAGTTTAATTTATTTCTGTAAGCACTCTCCACTGACTGCAGGCTCAGAGTGCTGCAAAAAGCTCACAGTTAAAATAAATTCACTAATTTTACAAATTATTACATAAGAGGCAGCATGGTAGCACAAATGGTAGCTCACAGTAAGGAGATCAGGGTTCATATCCCAGGTCGTCCCTGTGTGGTGTTTGAATGTTTTTCCTGCGTCTGCGTGGATTTTCTAAAGGTGCTCTGATTCTTCTCACAGTGCAAAGACATGCAGGTTAGATGGATTGGTTTGCTGAACTGACCCTAGTGTGTGTGTGTGGGTTTCACCTCGCAATGGACTGTTGACCTTGTCCAAGGATTGCTCCTGCCTTGCACCCACCTTATATTTAAAGAAATGTATGGGGGCGGCACGGTGGCACAGTGGGTAGCGCTGCTGCCTCACAGTTAGGAGACCCGGGTTCTCTTCTCAGGTCCTCCCTACGTGGAGTTTGTATGTTCTCCCCGTGTCTGCGTGGGTTTACTCCGGGTGCTCCGGTTTCCTCCCACAGTCCCATGACATGCAGGTTAGGTGCATTGGCGATCCTAAATTGTCCCTAGTGTGTGCTTGGTGTGTGTGTGTCCTGCGGTGGGCTGGCGACCTGCCCGGGGTTGGTTTCCTGCCTTGCGCCCTGTGTTGGCTGGGATTGGCTCCAGCAGACCCCCGTGACCCTGTAGTTAGGATACAGCGGGTTGGATAATGGATGGATGGAGAAATGAATGAATGGATTAATTACATGATGTACTGACTCCAAACAAGATAGTGATAATTGTTATGAAAGAGATCAGAAGATTAAAATACAGTCAGAGGCAAAATGGAGAATAGTTTCCACTTTTTTTTAGATTGCCATAGAATTAAAATCTAACATTATTTTTGCATTCCATGATGTACGAAACCCTAAACTTGACACATATTTATTGAACATTCAACCAGGGAACCCTACAAAAAATTAATGAATACTGCTAATCATAACACTTAATGTATACACATAAAGATATAGATCTGTTTAAAAACAGTATACAAAGCAGTTGCAAACTGATTCAGATAAATGGAACTCAGTGATAACTGTCAATGGCAAGATGAATAAAGAACAGAGGAAAGCAAAAACTTCTGTCATCAGTATCCCTGGAGAATATAATCCTTAGAGGGATATAATGCCATTCCCGGAGACCTTGGCAAGCTGGCCACCTATATGTCCTGGGTATTCTACAGTGTAAGTCTGAGCTGGGTTGTCTAATTAGATGACAGAATCTTTCCATCCATTGATTCCAAGACTCCTAGTATCTCAGATGTCTTACCATGGGCAGGAACACAGCTTGAAAGTAGAGGAAAAGCATAAAGTGGCAGAGCAGGACACTGAGAAGAGAAACAAAATAAAGGAGGGTTAGAAACAGTTTGTAATTAATATATTACTTATATTTTTATACAAATGACTAACAGAAATATACTGTAATATGCACACCTAATCCACCTTAATAAAAGGATAAGTGTGTATGGTTCCGGCTGGTTGCTATGTCCCTGTCATTCCAAAAGATGGCACATCACAAGCATTTTTAGTAATAAAGTGCAATGCATTTGTCATTTGAATGGATGGTGCATCACAAACATTAACATGGCTTTTACAAATCCCATACCAAGTCGCATATAACAAAGACATATGAATTGTCTGGTGCACTTCAAATGTTAGCACTGAGGTCTACCGTATATACTCATGTATAAGTCAGGTCTTGAAACCCGATAAATGGATCATAAAATCAGACCCCGACTTATATGCCCGTTCAAAATTGCAAGTTATTATTTTTTTTTTTTTACATCTTTTGCCTCCTCCAATCTCACATCAAATTTTGTTGCAGAAGTGCAGTTACCAATTTCTTTCACTACTTCAACGATGTTTAATTTAAAACCAGCATCACATTTTCTTCTGATCAAACGCTCCATCGTAG
This sequence comes from Polypterus senegalus, assembly GCF_016835505.1. NCBI lineage: Eukaryota > Metazoa > Chordata > Cladistia > Polypteriformes > Polypteridae > Polypterus > Polypterus senegalus. Next base: position 40,440,152 of record NC_053159.1, read on the forward strand.
ATAAGGGATGGTCATACGATAAAGGTGTATGAGGGTGTGAGATACAAAACACACAAATCAATGCAAACGTTGCTTCAGAATAGTTTGGGTATTACCGTGTGGTCATATAGACACAATAGAGAGAGAGAGAGAGAGGTTAGGATCACACACTGATATTGTGCATTGCTGTATATAGAAAAAAACATAGAAAAAAAAGGCCATGTTCTCTCATGGTTACTCTCTCAGGTGAGTGTTAGCATATCATAATCTCTTGTAACAATAGAGTGAATTTTCTGCATTCGACTTATACAAACGACATAATAAAATACCAGAAATTATACTGTAAAACCAAGTCCCGTGGGAGAAATTATTCCCGAGTATATACGGTATGTTGATTATTTACTGTAGATTTCAACCTGCCTTAGATGGGTAGCACAGCTGATGCTAGACTAAAGTAACAGGTTTTCAGCCCAGATGTAAAAGCAGAGACCAAAGGAGCATCTGTCTATTATATAATGTATAATTATAATAATAATAATATAATTATGTCTATTATATATTATATAATCAGGCAGATTTTCCATAGCATTAGGGCCCTGTAGCTAAGAGCTTGACCTACTATTGTTAGTTTGTTAATCCCTGGAATCTTTTGTAGGTTGGAATCTTGAGATCTAAAGGCATACTCTGGTTTTTAAGTAATGATATGTTCTTATAAGTAAAAAGGAACGTGGCCACTTAAGATTTTATACGTAAGAAGGAGAATTTTAAAATCAGCCCTAATCTTAATTGTAATTCAGCATAAAGATTTACAAACAGGTATTATGTGGACATACTTTTTAACTCTTGTAATGATTCTTGCAGCATCATTTTTCTCAACTGCTAAGATACATTTAATTAACATAACTGGGATCCTCTTAATCTTCATCACCACCTGCTTAACACACCTGAAGTCTTCTCTTGCAAATGTGTTAACACCTTTTCATTGGTTTCACACCTTTGTTACACCCTTTTCAAAGCATTTAACACAGATCTCAAAGAAGGACCCCAGACTCCATTGGATTAATGGTGTTAAAAAAAAGGAAAACACTTATTCACAGCTGACAAAAATTACTTATGGATATCCAATGCATTTACATGAAATTTCTTTGACCAACTTTCTCAAATCAAAAATCAGTCCTTAACCATCTATAAAAGATGCCACCTTTTTGATTACTTTTTGCAAGCATGGAACAAAGAAGCCAAAGGCACATAGGGAGAGTAAGAGTCCATGGCATAGGAGAAGGGGTTTTTATGCATGGTGGAGGAGCTGAAGGAAGAGGAGAAAATAAAATTCATGGCTTGTCATGCTAGAGAAGCTGAACAAAGTGTAATCTGATTCTGAGTTAGAGCACTGTGGTATCTACTGTCAGAATGCTTCAGAATGAGAAGTAACAATATTGCTGTATACCACTGTGTATTTCTGCTTTACTGTATTGCTCTACTGTGTTTATGCAAATGCTTCATGAACCCCATTTATATGACAGTCCTAATGTCAATTTTCATATGCCCTTTGAATTTAATGTATAGAATCCACAGACTACAATACACTGGGGATAGAAGAAAGATCTTTAATGCTGAACAGGAGGCTGCCATTGTATATATGGTCATGTCTAACAACATGATCAGACTCTGTGAAATCCAGACAGTAGTAATTGTAGAGCATTTTACAAACAAAATCAGTCATTTTGTCCAGTCAGCTTCTGTTTGGGCTTGTGTATTAATTTTTTTAAAAATGTGTTGTTAGTAGTGGGAGTCACAGTGGTGCTGTGGAAGTGCAGCTGCCTCACAGCAAGGAGCCCAGGGTTCACATCCTGGGTCCACCCTGCATGGAGTTTGAATGCTCTCCCAGTATCTGTATGGTTATCCTAGAGATTGTTCGGTTCCCACCAACTTTCCGAAGAAGGTTAGATGAATTGGCAATGCTAATTTAGGGGGGTGTGTGTTCACCCTACCTAGGACTGGCACCTTGTCTAGGGTGTCTTGAGCCCTCTGCTTGAATAAAATAACATGACATGTTAGAATGGACTAATGTGTTTAGGCAAACAAGGAAAACTTCAACTGGAGGTTGCATATAGAATGGTTTGAACAGCCTGTGAGTAACTCATTTTATTTAGTCAGATAAAATAATAAAAATTAAATTTTAGTACATTAATGTACATGAATTTAGTAGTAGTAGTTGTATTAGTAAATGTGTCACATAAAAATACATTCTCAGATTCATTTCTGGACCATGGAGATAAAAACAGGAAGTATGGCATTTGACATCTCTGGTGTTAGCACTGAAGCAGTGATGCAAGCTGTTTACGACACATGGGGACAAAATCAGTTTTTATGTTTGTTCACATTAAATGCAAAAAGCATCTACTGTTTTAATTTAAAGGTATTTCCCAAATCCTTGCAGGGAGGGGAAAGGAGAAATGTCTACACAGAGCGGTATGGCTAGAATATAGAAAGTGAAAAAAACAAACAATAGAAAATCAAAAGTACATTAAAGCCTGAAGTTCTGCGGCTCACATGCACTAAAAATAGGTCACAGCTTTGACATGATGAATCAGAAATTTCAAAAAATGTAGGAACTTGAGAAATTTTCTTGATCTTTTCAGCAAATATAATGCCTTCATAAAATGAAGATTGTCACAGGACCCTAGAAATGCTAAGTACATCAGTAAAAACACCCTAAATGAAATTTACGAATGATTGGCAGAAATGATACGTGACAAAATTGTAAAAGAAGTTAAAGACAGTGAGAATTTTTCTGTTATAGCAGATGAATCTAAAGATGTGGAAAAAAGAAACACATGCCCCTTGTCCTAAGTTACTACTTATATAGGGTGGTATAGGTAAGCTTTCTCATGTACCAAGAAGCAGAATACTGTTCCTGTTTTAAGAAGTCTGAGCTGGAAGACAGGGAAAATCTGGTGGGCCAAAGCCATAATGGAGTTGCAGTTACGAATGTGAAGCTCTTAGGGAACCAATCTAGAACTAAGGAGGTGGACAAATATGCATTTGTTTTCAATGTTATGGACACTGTTTTTGTCACTGTAGATTGTAGGAAAAAATGTCCCTGAACCTGGATACATTTTTGTTTTTGCTCAAAAGTCTCTATGTATTCACTTCTGGATCATATATAAACAAAAAAGTGTCTTGATATACAAAAAGACAAATTTAGTTTGGTACGGAAACTACAACAAAATTTTGCAACGTTAGATAAGTCTACCACTGCACTGATATCTAAACCTTATCCATAGGTTGGCTGTTGTAATGAGAGTGCTTTGTGATGAGGCAAATCCTGAGCTACAAATTCAAGATGGCTTCTATCTCAAATTGACTTGAATTTCTATAGTTACTTACAGTATTCACAAAGATCCTTGGTTTCATATAAAATATGCCAGTCATCACAAATTAATCTATTCAAGGCAGTTGATCTAATTGATGCCCTTAGGCAGATCCTTGTGGAATATTCCAACGAGGACAACTTCAATGAAATGTGGAATATAGCTATTGAAACATATGATGTTTGCAACTTTTCTGCCATAATCCCACAGAAAGGAAATGAGAAGACATCAAACAGACTATATGGCAGTATTGTCATATCTAATACATGCTAGAAAGCACAAGCTGATAGCAAATATCCTTCTAGATGCTGTTTCCATGATTTGTCAGATGGAGAAACATTTCTCAAAGTCCAGCTTTTTTCATAATGATGGGCATGCAGTAACTTCTTGAAGGAGAAAAAGGTGATTTTTGGCAAATTATTTCAAGACCTGAAGATACATCAAGCAAAAAATTTTCAGAAAGAAACAATGCAAATGAAAAAGAGAATTACTCAAGTCTGAAAAGTTTTGTTAATTTCTTGGATCCTTTCATAGAGGATTATGAGTTTTTTTGTTCATGCAAAATTGCAGTTGTTTTGCCAGAGTATTGCTGGTTCTAAGTAAAAAGTCACCCACACTCAAACATGGTGGATGACCGGCTGATAAACATTAGTCTGCTCAGCGTTGACAGCCAGAATCCTAAAGCACTGGACTTGGATGAATTTGTCAAAGACTTTTCTGTATACCATAACAAACATTGCCTTAAGCTTTTTTAAGATTTTAGAGTGGAAGATGAATCTTTAGGTAATTTACCATTGTATCATTGGATGAGTGAGGATACTTTGTTAATATCTCTTATAGTAGTGTTTCTTAAACTATGGATTATGACCCAAATCAGGTCACAGGCATATCTGTTAGGGGTCACCACATAACTGTGTAGTGAAATTTCTGAGATCATCAACATGTGAATTATGTGTCGAACGATTTGCTTCCTACTATTTAGTGTACTATTTATTGTGACAGTATGTGAAATAACTCAACTAACACATCATGAAGAGCATTTTTTTTTCTGTTGCACAGAAATACAGAGAGTATTCTCCATCTCTCATCGTACAACTTATTAAACAATCAGTCAGAGAAGACTGAAAGCAAGGCTGAGGTACAAAGAAGATTTTGCAATAATTTTAACATGTCTTGGTGGGGAAGAATTCCTTTTTGTCATACTATTTTGGAGTGGTTCGATAAATGTTCATCAACTAGTAGTGTGAAAGACATGTTTGTTGGACCACTGAGAACTGAAAAGGTAGAGACAAAACCGTAGACATTCAGCACAACATCAGTTGGAACAGGTAAACATTTCAGAATGGAATGTTCGCTGAATTATTCAGCAAGATGTATTCTATCCATCCATCCATTATCCAACCCACTATATCCTAACACAGGGTCACAGGGGTCTGCTGGAGCCAATCCCAGCCAACACAGGGCACAAGGCAAGAACAAATCCCGCAGGGCACACACACGCATTAAGCACACACTAGGTCTTTGGACTGTGAGAGGAAGCCAGAGTACCCAGAGGAAAACCCACACAGACACGGGGAGAACATGCAAACTCCACGCAGGTCTCTTTACTGCGAGGCAGCAGTGCTACCACTGCACCACTGTGCTGCCCCTTTCACTCCACCTGTACATATTTTAGGAATAATATAACTTTTTTTATTTGGTTAAATTAATTGTTAAACAGAAAATTCGTATGTTAAACTATTTGCTGTATTGCTAATGCTAAAGCTCATTTGAAAAGGGTAAACAAGCAGCATTAACAAATTCATTTTTGAATTGTTTCATTGTTTAACTATCACCAGGAGTCAAGTGACTAAGTTAAGTGACCTTCATTTAAAAAAAATCATCACATTTTTGAGTCACAGCTCAACAATTTCTTTCTCTCAGCTTTACTAAATCTTACACTAAGTATTTCCCAAAGCAGTGAGATACTTCAGGATTCTGTTTCTGTTTTGAATGATCATAATTATTTTAGGCTCAAGACCCTGATGCTCCCCGAGTTGAGTTTGCATATTCAGCCAGTGGACATGTTTATGTCCTGTTGGTGCTTTGGTTTCCTCCCTCAATTCAAAGACACACATGTTAGTTGGATTGGCAATGCTAAATTGGCTCTACTATGTGTTTTCATGTGTTTGCCCTGCCAAGGGCTGACTCCCTGTCCAGGGGTTATTCTTGCCTTGTACTTAATGCTTGCTGAGATATCCTGCTCAGGATAAGTGGGTTTGGAAAATGGATAGATGGAGTATTGTTTTAACAATAGATTTGTTTCTGACTTTTCTCTTTTAGTGATATTCATGTGAAAAATATACTTGAAAGGAAACAAAATCATTTACATTTTTATTATTAAGGCCATTGTTATTTGTCTTGTTATGCCCACCGTTGTCATTATGATAATAATCCTCTTGTTGGGTCCCAATATGGTAGCGATTTTCTAATTTGGGTCCTCAGATTAAAAATTTTTAAACTTTCAACTTACAGAGTTCCCATGTATATGTTTTTCTAACGTATATAAAATGCTTTATTTCTCTCTGTTTCTCACACCCAGTGACTGCCTAGCCCCCTCATACATTCTTTGTGTACACCCACAAAACTCCCTGCCACCGTTTTGCCACCCCATGTAAACTTTTCAAGATCTGTCACTGTTATCCACAATGCCTTGAGCTCTAGTGCTGGCTTAAACGCTGTTGTACCAATCAGTTAACATGACACAACTTCCAGAGAACATGTACTTAGCAAAGGACACACTATCCTAGGAACATAAACACAAAATAGTGACTCCCACTAAAAATAAATCGTCATTATGGTAAGACAAAAATGTAACATTAAATTAAAATAGTATGTAAATAAAAAAATAAAAATGCAAAATGTAAGAAAAACTAGTATCTGACAGTCAGAATCTCAGAGTAAAAATGCAAGATTCCAGAGTAAGATACATTCATAAAAAAAATAAGAAAATAAACATAATTCATATAACAAACACCAGTATAAACAAATATTGTTAAATGATTCTGAATGTTATGTGAATTTCCCCTTGGGATTAACAAACAAACAAACTATCTATCTATCTATCTATCTATCTATCTATCTATCTATCTATCTATCTATCTATCTATCTATCTATCTATCTATCTATCTATCTATCTATCTATCTATCTATCTATCTATCAGTACACTGATGTAAAATTTAGAAAACAGCATGTAGTGTAAAATGCAATAGCAGGCCTAAAAAAAACATGAAATGGCACAACAACATAGAGCTTACAGCAGCTTGCTTTAGGATGTGGGTCTGCACAGCCAAAGATGACATCTGCCTACCTTAACTAGCTTCAACATTAGCAATAAAATAGCACATTGCTGAAAAATAAAAAGGGGCCATCTAAAAGTCAAATAGACACAGCTTGGCTCCTCTGAAAAATTTCAAAAGAACTGACAGTTTGATAATCTTGGATCCTCAAAACCAATGGAAAACTGGCAGCATACAAAACAAAAAGAAAACCAAGAATACAAATAATACAAGGAATAAAACATGCAACAAATATAGCCAACGGTCTATGGAACTTAACAGAAGAATATGTCAGGAGCAAAAGTATTAGTTGAGATCTGCAGTGAAAGCATTCAGGGTGTAGACTCACAGTGGTCTTATTTTTGAGAAGGAAATTACACCCCTGCGGTGGGTTGGCACCCTGCCCTGGATTGGTTCCTGCCTTGTGCCCTGCGTTGGCTGGGATTGACTCCAGCAGACCCCCGTGACCCTGTGTTCGGATTCAGCGGGTTGGAAAATGGATGGATGGATGGAAATTACACCCAAACGAAAAAAAAAGATGATTAAAAGCACCCCTGACTGTAATCATAGAGGTGTTCGCTGGCCATTGAATCCGAGGAGGAAAATTCTACAAACAAGAGAAAAAAAGTGAGTGATTACACTGGTCAACAAGCATTTTGCTACTGGGAGTCTTTCACCTTTACTTTAACAGGTTTCACTTGCTGACTCCAAATCAGAAAACCGCTTTCGTCCAGCACGTCCTGTTTTTTAGTTATGATGTTCCAGGTCTTGGACAACTAGGGTGACTGGACAGTAAAGGCGGATAACCATTTTGATAAATACTGGTAATTCCACTAGGGATGCCATTGAGATAAAAAAATTTGCCACACATTACTAAGAGCTGTGAGTTGTTTACCTTGTCATTATTAATTTTATTTAAAAATTATTAATTTTTAATTACAAGAAAAAATATTTGTTACTGATTACCAGGTCTTATATGACTCAAGCATAATGACACAACTCAGACATGACGGTGCAGTAGGTAGAGGTTTTACTGTTAAACATAACATTGCATTTCAGGACATTTTGTTCGTTAGATTCACCATTACTTTGAAAATTTTGTCAAGGTGATGGACAAAAATGGCGATGCTTTTCAGCATTTAAGAAATAAGTTTGGTCTCGAGAAAGTGAAGCCAAAATTAAGGAAGGTGTTTTTGTTGTTCCTGAAAACCGTGAACTGATGCTTGACGATGAGTTCAAAAGGAAACTGAAGCCCGCTGAATCAACAGCATGGGAAGCATTCGTGTGGGTTGTCCAGAATTTTCTTGGCAGCCACAAAGCAGAGAATAATGTGAGCTTGTGGAGAACCTGCTGAAAGCATATCAGCTTATGGGAGCCAGAATGTCACTGAAGATGCATTTTTTTACATTCTCATCTCAACTTTTTTTCACCAAATCTGGGCAATGTCAGCGATAAGTATAGGGAAAGATTTCATCAAGACAGAAAGGTGATGGAAAACTGATATCATTTTGTTGGTTCTTGCAAAGAGAGACGCAGGTGCAGCACAAACGCAAAAGTGAGTGCCTGTGGGCACACTGATCTCATTTTCATATTAAGGTAAATTGCTTTAATGTGTCTCTGGTATTGTCTTCTGGTTTGTTTTCAGAATAAACAAATCAAAACAATTTTGGTGGGACAGAGTCCAAACTCCAGATACCATGTTGATATATTATATTATTATTCAAAAGTGTCAAAAACGTCAATGATGTGTATTTGAAAAAACCTGACGTGCTAGCTTAATTCTGATTTCATATATGAAATCAGTGTAAAAAATCTCTCAAGTTCCCAGTAGCAAACAAAAAATATTTTTTTTGTAGACCAGTGTTATTTATCATGACACTTACTGTAAGTGGGATTTTAAGCTGTTTGGCAACATTTCATTTTTGTTCAGTTTTTTAGTTATCTTCCAAAACTGTTGACATAAAAATGACAGGTCATTTTGTGAAATATCCAAGAACATTATAAAATCCCTTTACTTCTTTGGTGTTTAATTTCTTTTCACATATAATATTCATTTTTTTCTTTCTGCCTAACAATATTCTACTGATAAGAAAAAGACCAGATAAATGTGAGGAAACGTAAGCCAATTTGTCATGAATAGTCCTAATTCACGAGGAAGAGAAAACACAAATTTAAAATCACTCAGCTAATTGGCGATTCATCAGAGCTAAACAGTTAGTCCAATCTCTTTCATATGTCAAAAATGCATAGTCTTGAACACATTTACTGTGTGTGCGGTAAAGTCAAGTCAATATTCTGTTTGGTAAACAACCCATTTCTCAGCTTTATGTAGTGTACTTGTTTTACTTTTGGCAGGGTCAGGCTGAGCAGCTCCAATTTTCCCAGTAAGTAAAAAACTTATAAGATTAAAGTTTTGTATTCATTTCTCTATAGATCAAACATTTTTCAGTTGTAAAGATAATACTTTGTAGATTTGCAAACATAGGGATTTTCTTAGTTTTGTCAAAATTTTTCTCTAAATTCCCTCACTTATAGTACATAACAGACATGCACATTACATCCTGTAGAGATATTCTAACGATATTTTAATGAGGTAACAATAATTAGTACTGCTAAAATTTGTAGTGGAGTCTAGGCAAAGTCTGTTAACTTTGCAAGATCAATCTCTTGTCTTTGTGAGCTTCGTCCACCTTCCACCCGACTCTGGCTCACTGAGTACTGTCTGCTGACCTCTAATATAAGGCACCCAGAAGTGCTTCAGGTGCTCGTTGCCCCACTTCCGGCAGCACGTCCGGGTGTGGTGGAAGAATCACCCACACTGGCTCAGGAACAGCTGCAGCACCTCTGGATCCCAACAGAGCTGTAGACAACTCCATCTCCCATGAAGCCCTGTGGGAGTCCGAGGCACCGCTGCAACCCATGGGGGCTGCCATCTAGCATTCCGGGGGAAGTAATGATCTGACCAGACTTACATACTAACAACACAGGTAAGCTAATAAAAAAGTTTAGATTATATCATTAAATCTGTTGAATGTACATTGAGGGATGTTATGCTTAGACTACAGTATACAAAGGATTAGTGAGTCCACATCTGGAATGTTATGTGCAATTCTGGTCACCATATTACAAGAAAGACATATCAGCACTTGAAGCTGTGCGGAGGAGATCAACTAAGTGCATCCCAGGATTTAAGCATGTCCTACTCTGACAGTCTCAGAGGATTAAACCAGAGGAAAATGTGTGGGGATCTAATGCAGGTCTTCAAAATTCTTGAAGGCAATGATAAAGCAGATCCAACTGAATTCTTTCAGTTTAATGGTAAATCACATACATGAGGACATTCTTGGAGATAAGGGGATGTGCATTTAGGACTGAAGACAGAAAGCACTTCTTTATGCTAATTTTTGCTGGAATCCGGTAGAAACTATCAAGCCAGTTGAAGCAAAATCCCTTGACAGTGTTTAAGAAGTACCTGGATGAGATAGTGGAACCATTTAGCTATCAGCTAAACAAACATGCTTGATGGACTGAATGGTCTCCTCTCATTTGTCAAATTTCAATTAAATTTTAAAATTTAATTTAAGTTCTTATGTTCTACCTCTAAACTGGCCACATGTGTAGTGTAGTGTAGTCTGCCCATGGTGTGGTCTTGACTCTTTGGTGAATAGCGCCAATAACCCTTGCTATCTAATTTTGTTGCAAATGATTTTTATTTTGTCATTCTTTTATAGCACAACATCATTTTGCTAAAAATAATAATAGTCACTGGCATAAATTAGATTTTATTTTCATCTATCAAGTTAATTATTACATTAATTATATAATTGTATATAATCATATAATTGTATATGAGTAATGTGAATTTATGGTTTTCATTTAAAAAATAAGCATATACCATTTATTGGAAAAGTTGTGCCAAAGGAAAGTTTGTACAGAGGAGAAAGTGTTTAGTGTGAAAAAGAAGAATAAAATAAAATGTTGATGTTCATTAAAAAAAGATGTACTTCCTATTTAGAGAAAAAATAAAAAAAGAAACATAAAGTTTTCATGAACAAAAGGAAAAAGATTTTAATGGGAAAAATAGAAAATGAAGGTATAGAGAATTTAAAAAAAACACAAAATTAAGGAACCTTGTTTAAAGGAAAGGAAAGGAAAATGCTGAACATGGAAGCCTATAAAGCACTACAAATTACGAGTAGTAAATAAACTCTTGAAGTGATTTTATTGTGAGGGTACACAGAAACCTGAGTATATAAATCTATAAGAAAGAAAAACCTCATATCTTCAAGAAAATAAAAAATACTGTACTCCACAATATGAAGAAAATATAATCTGGTGTTTTGGGAGTTCAAGTGAGCAAAAGAAGAGCGTTGCGTTTGGCTTTAATTATCCATATTTGTTTATTCCTTTAAAACAGCTGTAGTTGCTACTCCATTTTCTCTATTTGAACTTTTATGATCTACTTACTCTGATCTTGACCTGCTCTGAACTTAATGTCATTAACATTTTTAAAAATTTGATTATGGTTTTGCAAAGAATCTAGGTATTTAACTTTTATTTCTTAAAATAAAATAAGCAAACTTAGGCAATATATAATTTTATTTTTCTGGCCAACTATAATGTTGCTGTAGGCAGTGTTGTCAGTTGTGTCTAGGGAGCCAAAGGAAATAGAGGTTTCTGAAGAAGGAAGAACATTTAAATGACATTTGTGATAAAACTCCAAAGAAATGAATCTCAATTACCTAGGGATGCACAGTGTCTAACTGGAACCTAGCGTCCTGCATTTATTGTTATCTGTATGCAGTCTGCAAGTTGTCCCTATTTTACATCTGCAGGTTTTCCTTCAGGCCCTCCAATTTTACTTCCACATTGCCAAAGATATGTGTTATGCTAATCATTGAAAAATTATAATGTACTTTTAACATGTGAATAAAATAACACACTTTTTTGCCTTCACCAAATCCTGACACATATCTGTGGTATTGTATGGTTTATTGCTCTGGTCTCATTACACTTACTCCACCCTGCTCTCCGGTTATGTGACTTTGTTGTAGCTTCAGCTTTGAGTTCTCATTTTAATATGAAGGTAATAGTTAATATGAGATCTTAGACAACAGATATTATTTTTAAATATTTGATCATCTCCACGTGCTTCTTGTCTGTTATTGGGCAGCGTACAAGCCAGACACATGGAATGTCTTTTGTTGTATTTGTTTTTTCAGAATGTTTGACTTCTTATATGATCACATTTCTTTTTAACATGCTAATATTTCATGCCATTTCACTCCATTAATCAGGGAGCCTGAGTCAATGCGACAATACATGGAAGATTATTTATGTTTTCTCATGCTTGTGAATAGTGCTGTTTGTCCAAAAAAGTGCTAATAATCTAATAGTCAAGACAACTTTTCTTTTCCAGTGGTAGTTTGTACATCACAGTCTTATGAATCAAACACCACAAAATATGGAAATGGCTGTGGTGTTCAAGTAACACCACGAAAACAGGCCTGACTTCTCAATGTACATCTCACCTAGGCTCTAAAATGGGATATGGGCTTTTTACTTTCTAAAACAACAAGAGAGTCTCAGGTATCTCAAAAAAAGTATCATGGAAAAGAACTGTGAAACTCAGGTTTGTATAGAGACAAGTCCCACAAGAACTTAATGAAAAAAAATCAAGATTTATGCACAAATGTAAATATATATTTATGCACAAATATAATATATATATTTTAAAGAGCTAAAAGGAGTTGCACCGAAAAGCAATTCTAAGGTGAACAACTGCAAATACACACACAAAAAAAAATAAAAATTCAAAAACAGTGCAGAAAATCAAAAATCAGAAGATCAAAATCATAGTGAAAATCCACAATACTTATGAGCAACTACCAAGCAGATTCAATGAACCGCAAAGGGACTTGCTTTCCCAGTCTGCCTTTAAAGGCTGGGGGTTGTCCCTTAGTAGTAATGTAAAGGTGATCCTGCCCGTTGGAGTTCTACCCACAAAATACAACGAACATAGGAATACATGCCTAAGTAAATTGATACAAAATTATCAAAAATCAGAACAGTCAGGCTAATAGTGTGGATGATCCAATTTTGGTAACTGATTTCTTAGATAGGAAGTTTCAAACACTGATGATTAGGCCACAGTTCAGGTCTTTTCCTGGTAAAATAATGAACCACAAGCATCATTGATGAGTTACTTAATGTCTGTTATAATTTACTTAATACTCAAGATGTAAGCTTTGCCACTAAAAACTAGGTCTAAAAAGTGAAAACTTAATTGACAAGATATCACAAGAAAAACAAAAGTAGAAAGGGTAAAAAGCTTTGCCCTAATAGAAAGAAACCGGATTAATAAATCCAAGTCCACAGACCAGAATCCAAAAACAGAACCAAAGTCCATAAACCAAAGATGTACAAGAAGAATCTCTTATAATGAAGAGGTCCGAATCCAACAACAGAAAAGGAGCTGGAAAACAATAGAGCACCTAATGTCTCAATAAAGGTTTTGAAGCAATCCAAGCTTTTTATAAAGTTAAGGACAGTTCTGCAGCTTCAGCGTCTTGGAGCCTCTCCCCAGTAGGCTCAAATTAGAAGAACCTCTAAACTTAAAAATAATACAACAATTAAAAACTGTTATGTTTCAGACACAATTTGATCTATTATTTTTATTTTCCTTTATATTATCATTTCTGTTTTTGGAATGTGATTTTTTATGTATTTTTTATGTATCTTTTGTCAATATTATTTTATGTAAATGTTGTTTAATTACAATATATTGTGTATTGCTGCCTTTACAGTATTTTGAGCTGTGGTAATGAATCCTGCAAGGGTTCATTGATAGATGTGGTGTTGTGGACTGCAAATCATTATCATAGGTGCTTCTATTGGATTTTTTGGTTCTTTGTAGATTTTGGTTTCCATTTGCTGGATTTTGGCTTGGATTTGATAGTTTTGGATTGCCTTTTTTTGCTTTGTATTTTTTACCTGTTCCTTGCCATTTTTGTTTTTCTTTTGTAACATCCTTGTTTTGCTCTATCTTTTCAAGCTAGAGGATTCTATCTCTCTTTTCCTTAAATGTTATTTTTTTCTGCACGTATTCTGAATTCTTAAAATCCTGAGCCCCATTTTGGAACAGTGCAGCCCTTCAAAATCGGGATCAGGCTGTCTGGGGAGAGGCCTACTTTTGTTTCAGATTCAGTGAAATCCTGGACTAGCTGGTTGTATCTGAAGCCTTTTCATCCTTTTTGCTGTTTTGTGCTACAGTTAAATAATAGAAACTCAAAACAAATTAATAGAAAATAACAAAGGACAGAAATTTACAAAGAATTGACATAGAAAAACAGCCAAAAATAATCATTAGAAGAGAGAAAAAAAAACCAACAAAAAATCATATCATATTAAGACATACATTGCCAAAACAGAGTAATACATTATCATCATTTTTCTAAATCAAATTTGCTCCAAATCAACTAAACAAAAACACAAGAGGAAAGTTAAATAAGATTCAGATTGCTGCAAAATTAAAATCATTAATTTTATTTCATAGACATTCAGTTGAACATAAATCTACTGTATATATATATATTGTCACACGCGTGCGACTAGGAGGGAGCTGAGTGGACCAAGTGGAGTTAATTACCGGGCAAGCTAGGGAGTGGCACTAAACGTGCCTCTGTTATCTCTGCAGGCCAAATACGGGAAAACCTGCCTGATTCAACATCACTTCCAGGCACCCAGACTGACATCACTTTCAGTTTCGCCACCCAGACTGATGTCACTTCCGGTTCCGGCCAAATGACATCACTTCCGCCTTTTGGCTTATTAAGCTGCCATCTTTTCCAACCTCTTCAGTTCAATTCAGGACTCAAAGCCATGCATATGAGTGCTCTTTCGAAGCCCTTTTGCAGCCAGGGACAAACATATGGGTTGTTGCCCCAAACCTTTTTTTGTGTGTTGAGGCTGTTCATTTCACAAGATATATTCAGTTCATCTTGTTAATTAAGTCCCTTTCTTCATTGGAGTGTTTCAGGAGCCTGTCACAGCAGCACTGTGCACCAAGCAGAAACCAACCTGGAAGGGAAGCAAACACCAATACATACTCACGTTCAAAACATGTAATCAGTTTGCAAAACAGTCTGAAAAAAAGCTATATTCATATTTTTGTGTATGTGTGTAGAAATTAGAAAACCTGCACAAATATGGAAGGAATGTGAAGATTCCATAGACAGTGAACTCAGGAGTTTAGGGCTGGGAGGCAGCATTGGAAACCACTATACCTCTGCCTCTTCTAAATTCATACCTTAACTCTATTTTGTTTTAATACATTTAAAAACAAATTAAATAAATATTTGGAAAGCAAAATATGATCTGCTATTTAAAAAAAAACTTGTCAGCAAACTGTGTGCTGAAGAAGTAGGACCTGCAAAAAGCTGCTTTAATAAAACACAATAGTATAGTTTTGTTCCAACATTCTAAGAGAAGATGCTGAGAATGAATCAGGAAACATTGCTTCTCTGCACCAGCTGCCATAAACAGTTTTCTTTTCAGCATCAGACATTAGTTGTAAGCAGAAATGAGTGCTTTAAGTGGTCAAATCAGCAGGACCAGACGGGCTGCTACCTAGGGTGCTTAAAAAGACTAAAATATTCATAAATGCTTCTCTTATTAAGTTATTTAATTAGTTAAAGGAAACTGCTGGATTCCCAAGGAACATGAAATGAGGAAATGTTGATTCAGTAATTGAAGAAATAGCAAAGTCGGTTTTCTACCTTACCCTCCAATAAAGTCTACATCAATGCAGACTGGGTTAATAGAGAGGCTAATAAGACTTTGGCATTTATTAGAAAATACGTTGTTGAAGAATAATCAAGACAGTTTTTGAAAAAGGTCACTGCTGTCAAGTTGGCATTATTGATTTCTTTGAAGAGGTAATTTCAACAGTAGATTTAAAAAGGTGCAGAATATGTTGGACAAAGTTTCAAAGGAGCATCTTCAAATTAAGCAAAACTATGGGGGGCAGAGAGAAATTTATGACAACAGATAGAAAATGGTTTGAGAAATGTGCCATAGCAAACATGCCAGGTGAAAGGTGGAAACCAACCAAACCCAGGAATCAAATTCACACATCCATAAATGATGGACCTTTCAGGAAAATATATCCTAGTAATAGGAAAGAAGAGTCTATTTCTATCTTAAATATCTATAGGGCTAGTTCCTAACGCACCTCTAACAAGAGATTATGTTCAGAATACAGTTGTCATGATCAGTTAGAAGCATAGTAATAGATGGTGTGAGGCCTTCTAATGGCTGCTTAAGCCAGGCCAGATCACATTTGACTACCTGGAAAAAGGCCTCACCCCATTGGATTTAGCTCCGATGGTCTACTTTGGCTTACACAGGCCTGAAAGGGTTTAGGCACCCAGAATAACCTTAAATGTCCAAAACATCAAAATCCTTTGCAAGAGAAATGAAACCATAAAAACTGTTGGCTTGCAAAAAGAAATCCACCAAATAATCTGTTTAAATGACGAATAATTGCTTATTAGAGAAAAAAATAATGAAAATGCTGAATTAAGACAAAAGGGTTTGCCTGATTGGCAAACCAATAGTAAAAAAGTCCCAATACACAAACTCAAAGAAGAATCAAATCAGTAGAACAGAAATAATCAAAAACCAGGAGAAAATAATAAGAAAATAATACACACAAAAATACCTCTACAACCTCCATGTGTCACTGACCTGAGCTTCCTCCATTCGGACCCAAATGACTAGAGCAGGGCTATTCAATTACAAATTCAGTTGGGCCAGATTGTCAAACCAAGAAGGTTAGCTGGGCCAGTCATTTTAGCGGCAAAGCAGCTCGTAATGACACATTTTAAAACCAACACAAACAAATTTATTGAAAAACATAAGGTTTATTCGTTGTTTCTCTTTTAACTTTAGTCAGTTTGCAGAGCAAAAGGTGCATACAAAAAGAGCTGAATTAACAGAATCTGAGGTAGCTCCTATTTTTTCCACTTACAAAAGAAAAAAAAACTGACCTAGGCTACATATCTGACCTATCTGATCACAAAGTGCATAAAACAAAATAGTGCACAGTAGTAGGCTATTAGAAATAACATTGTTTCCTTTTGAAACAAAATAAACAACTTGCACACATTTGACCCAGGAACATTTCAAAGTGCATAAAATAAAAAGTGCACAGTATTCACAACTATAACAACACTGAGGGAACATATTTTAAATCACCATGTGTGATTAGGCATGCCTCTGTTACGCATCCCACATTATATTGATGTATTGTAGGCTACAGTTACCCTGCTGACTTAGTGGGAGAAGTGACATTTTTTGTTTTGAACGAGAGCAGTGACTTTAGGCTCCTAAGTTGTCAATGCAATTCGAAGGCATTGGTGGAGAGTATGGTCAGTCAGGGAGCAACAAGAGTTGCTTTTTATGGAGTTCATGTGTGAAAAACTTGACTCACATATATATGCTGATCCAAACATACTGAGTGAGCATGACGATCGCTACTTTCTTAATGTTAGGGAACTGATGTGCGTTGACATCAGTCCAAAACATTGCAGGCCCGTTAGTGGAAAGCTGCTGTGCCATGGTTACAGATGACTGCATGTCAACAAGTTCGAGTGTGAATTTCCCCTCGTCAATGGAAGGGACCGGTTTCTTAGCTCTGGCGGATAAGTCCCCTTCTATTGCAACAGTGAACGGGTCTCTGACAAAAACGGCCAACTCTGTGGGCAGATCAAGTCCATCCAATCGACCAGCAAAGTTATTTTTCAACATCGCAATGAAATCTGTCATCACATCTGTGATTTGTGCGGGGGGTAAGATGCCTTTGCGGAGTGTCGGAAAATGCAGCATTCGGCCTGTGCTCAAATCATTTGTGAGAAGGTCCAGTTTAACTTGGAATGCATGCATCTGTTCCACAAGGTCGATGACAGTTTTGTCTCTGCCTTGTAGTCCCAAATTGAGACCGTTCAGGTGTTTGAATATGTCGCTCAGAAAGCAGGCATCGGCCATGAAGTTGTTGTCCAGTATGCGAATAAAGTGCGTTTCTGCCTTTTTTTGCTTGCTGCCGCGTAGGAAAATTATGATCTCTTCTCTGAGACCGCAGAAACGCTCCAGTGCTTTGCCTTTGGACAGCCATCTCACGTCATTGTGCAAAAGAAGGTCGTGGTGCTCAACAGACATTTCTGACAGCAGCATGCGGAATAAGCGGTGTTGAAGGCTTGATGTGGAGCGAATAAAATGAATTATAGCCATAACGCTGTCCATTGTCGTTTTGAGCGACCCGCTTAGTTTTGCGCACAACACCGCCTGATGCACACTGCAGTGTAAGGAGATCAACTGAGGTGCAACAGCGGACCAACGTGCTGCCAGACCACTCACTTTCCCTGTCATGGACGGAGCCCCATCTGTCACAAGCATGCACACACGCTTCATATCCAGACCACTGTCTTTAAAAAAGGCGGAAATTTTCCCAAAGACTATATTGCCAGTCGTGTGTCCTTCTAACGGCAGTAGGCCGAGCAGCTCCTCTCGGAAGCATTTGCCATCAAATAAACAGACATATATGCACAACTGAGCAGTATCAATTTTATCTGTGGACTCATCTACTGCTATAGACATAGTATCAGCTTTCATCAGGTCTCCTAACAGCGTTTCATACACATCTGCAGCAAGAATTTCAACCCTACGGGGGCCACATCCCTTGGGGGCCAAGCGCAATTTCATTCTCAAATACGGGACGATTCCGTATTTTAAAGGACGGGTGGCAACCCTAGCTGCAGTAGCTCTCTCTTGGGCTGTGAATGACCGCACCATGGTAGTACTGCTCCGGTTGTAAGATGCAATCAAACTCTGCACTTTTGCAGCCCTCTCTTGAGATCCCTCTGGAAAATTGGTGCGAAAAGTGTGGTGTTTCTCAACATGATGCCTCCGCACATTGTAATCTTTAAATACTCCAACGCAGTCATTACAAATTAAACACATCAGTTTGGCGTTTGGATGTGGCGGTAAAATAAACAAGTATTTGTCAGTCCAGGCAGGGTTAAACTTACGGTTTTCATTGGCAATTTTACGTTTCAGTGTTGAGAGAGACATATTGATAGTAGCTACTACCGGCACGCACTGCATTGTTTGCGCGTTGCAGGCTACGTAATTTACGTAGGAATGTGCGTTTTTGGCGGGACCATAGACATAATAAATACTTTATATTTATATTAATATACTATATATTTATATTAATATAATATATATATATTAAATTATATTATATTATAATATATATTATATTATAACAATTTATGAATAATATATTTTAATTTATTATCTATGGGTGGAACCGCGGGCTGGGCCACTTGGAGGTTGATTCTGGGCCGCATGTGGCCCGTGGGCCGCCAATTGAATAGCCCTGGACTAGAGGGTGGGCTCAGGAGTGGTGATATCAGGGTGGCCCCACCTCTTGGGGTACCCTCCAAAACACCAATGGACATAAGAGAATTTAAATAAATAAATTAAATAATTTATTTAAAGAAAGAAAGACATTATACAAAAAAGAAAACAAAAAACAGAAATAATTTAAGATGGATACAAAAAAAATGCTAAATATTAAATATATCAAAAATAAACATAAGCCAGGGCAACAACACTGGTTAATCTGAAGCAAAATTATCTTGCAACATTTTAAGAGTAGCCAAAACATAAGACTTTGTGGTTTTAGGTGTTCATTGCCATTTAATAGACAATTTTTTGTAATATATAGATTATAATCCAAATAATATAATAAATTAATTACAGTTTCTTAAGATTTTATGTATCATAAAAAATATGCTGTCTTTGAACACAGTTTTGAATTTTCACACAAACAGCTACCTCTGCCACTCAGTGTTTAATCAGTTTGACAGGATTTAGGTTTTGTTAGAGTGACAATTGCACTTTTCTATTTCTCTGTTCTTTTATGTCAGTGCACTGGCTTTCATTCTGTGTTCCAAGCAGGGGGTTGTTAGGTAGGTTGCTTGGTTGTTGTAAATTGAAAGAGGAATGATAAACCGATAATGTTTCTTGATCTGCCTGGGCCCAGTTCAAATTGAGCTGGAACATTTTATCTTAACAGATGTTCTTTCCACGAATAAAATATGTTGTTTTTTTTTTTACTAAAGTGAATTAATTAATGGTCAGCATCTTTTACAGAATTATTCATTCGTCTCAGTGAAAAGTCATAACAAATATCATTTTACTCATGTGGTAATTTTTTAGAAAAGTTCCTTTATTTTATGGTATTATTTAGCTCTACCAGTATTTGCTATTAATTTACCTCCATTATTTTACTGGAACATTACTGCTTTTATGACAGTTTTACATTTCTAGCAGCAGTTGATATTATTGCTTTTTTCATTTTAGCCTGTGACTGTCCATATCTCTAGGTCATACGCTTTAGGAATGCTCTACACTCAAACCATTTCTGGCAAATATTTTGGTATACAGTACATCATTTCCAATATTTTAACAGCAATATGAAGCATCTTTTATCATATCCAACACTACACTGCTTGCAGGAAGACTCAACTTAAAGAATCCTAGTCCACTTTCCATAACTCTTTGGTAAAGCCATAATCTATATGATCCCTGAATGGAAAACATGAAATTATTTTTGTGAGGATCTGTTCAGAAATTGTTTTGACAAAATTTGGCAGCAGATGGTGAAAGTTACTGTAAATGTAAGTATGCCAGGCCTGTGCTGATTCTTTTTATTTCATTTGCTGTTTTATTCTTCTTGAAGAATCACTTTATATAGGGAATATATTATTATTATTTTTGCTATTTTTAATTGTCTTTTGTGATTTATGAAATGATCGAAAAATTGATATACAGTATATAGGATGGATGAATGAAGGATGTCTCCTGTTCATTACTTTGTTGCTTGCTTCCTTACTTTTCAGTTGTGACTTGCAAGAGAAAAAGCACCACTTTGAAACCTTAAATCAATTCTTCCTTCTCAAATTCTTTTGCTAAAATGTCACATTGGAAGAAGAGGAGTACCAGACATGCTGCACCTTTTTTGAATTAAAGTGAGTTTTAAAGATAGTTCAATGGTAATTTGTTGTACCCAAGAAGAGATTAAGAATGAGTTACTATTTCTCATTAATCTTATTTTTGCCTTTATGCACCACTGGGCACACTCTACTTTTAGAAATAATGGGATATTTATGTGCTCTAAATCTAGTGAATATAGTTTTTTTTTTTTTGTCTTTAGTGTTTCAAGTATATGGGGCAATAATAATTAAAATATCTCTATTATATAAAAAATACTAGACTTTGTGCCAAGAGATTTAACCACGTCCAGGGCCAGAAATAGACAAAGAGTAGATGACAAAGTAAACGTCAGAAAGAATTCAGAAACATTGCATACACATGCAGAGCAGGTTAGAGATAATGAAAGTAGGAAAATCCGAAAGTGTCAAATAAATGATAGTAAAGATCACATTAGTGCAAACAAATGAAAAATATTACTCAGTGAAATAACAGAACAGCGAAAAGAGATTGCATAGTGTTTGAGGATGTCTCGAGGAGAAGAGAGACAAGGCAGTGAGACAGCTGTTGTACAGGCTTTTAAACATTCGAAGTGCTGCACGAAAAGCAGATCACGTAGTGCGGCAGCAGCAACAAACCAGCAGCTGATCGAGCAAAGAGGAGTTAAAAAAAAAAAAAATATATATATATATATATTTGTTTCCCATTGTATCACCTGTGTAGCGCAGGGGGTGGGGGGGTTGGTTTCGGTGAGCAAAGCAAAAAATGCATAAAAATATGGTAAAAATTAAGTTAATTCAAAGAAAGAATAAAGATGAACAAAGTTCACAATGTACAGTATAATTGGGTGGATCAAATTGTCTTACAACACATAAAAGGTGACAATACACATTAGAGTAGTTGAAGTAATGTTAAAAGCTCCGTTAAAAGTATCAAACAACAGCAAAAGGAAAGTTACAAATATGTGTCAATGCATGCACTTAAATGCAGAACCCTTTACAGGAAAATAAGTTATAGAAATTTAAAATTACCTGGGAAGTTTTAAGCAATTAAAAAGTATTATCTTCAAACTATTTAAATGTTAAAAAGATAGACTGCTAAATAAATGATCTAAAATGGTATGCAGGCAAAATATAAGGTATAATATTCTTAATAAATAAAAAAAAATGCATCCCATAAAACAATAGTATAAAAATAAGTCACTCTTAGAATTAATGATGAAAAAACATTTATAACACAGCAAATTGGGAAGAAAAAGTTAGTCACAGACAGAAAGAATAAATTAAAGAAAATACCAAAACACACTTAATAATTTAAAATGGCTTGGCTTGTATCGTATATGTAACACTATTTAAAATTTCAAAAAATGTTTTAAATGCTTACAATGCATAGCAAGATGCCAGAATAATGCGAAAATGTGTACAGAAATGGTAAATGGCTATAAACCACAGAAACATTAACACTTGACTCTCAGCCCACTCTGACAAAAATGAATATGTTAACAATTTTAACTGAGTTTCCAAAAACTTGATTTGATCTTCCTGAGAACTTTTATTATGAAGTTGATGGTAAAGTGGATAAGGAAGAACCAAAAAATGATCAATTTTTTAAGAGACTGGTTTGTTAAAAGCTGATGAAACTAGTAATAAAGCAAACTTAATTTTGTTTGATTGAATCATTAAAAAGAAATGAGTCGTATTATACATAACGATTAAATCACCTCCATTGACACATCATACTACATAATGTATATTGTAACAAAAAGGCGC
The DNA here is from genome assembly GCF_016835505.1 of Polypterus senegalus. NCBI lineage: Eukaryota > Metazoa > Chordata > Cladistia > Polypteriformes > Polypteridae > Polypterus > Polypterus senegalus. Next base: position 40,462,651 of record NC_053159.1, read on the forward strand.
TATATCAATGCCTGACCCAACACAAACAGACACGGGAGGTACACTTATAAAACAAACAAAATGTTTTATTTTTCTTTGTCTGTGGGCCATGCCTTCCCCATTCCCACAGGCACAATACAGTCACAATAAGCACCACCAAACCAATAATTCTTCTTCTTCTTCTTCTCTTTTTCTTTCTCCTCTACTCCTCTCCATCAAGCTTTGTATCCCTCCTCCCGACTGTGGCCTCTGGAGTGGTGTCTGCTGCTCTCTTATATAGTTCACCTGGAAGTGCTCCAGGTGTTTGATTACGCATTTCCGGCAGCACTGCATAAGAACTGCCCATAAGGGCTCAGCAACCTTTGCTGCAGCACCCCCTGGCGGTGCCTGCGGATCCAAACAGGGCTGTATCAAACTCAAACTCCCATGATGCCCTGCGAGAGTCCGAGGCACCGACCATATAGCGTCCTGAGGGAGGTAATGCTCCATCCATGCTTGCTACCCCGGTCCTCCCAGCGTGGAGGCTTCCCGGACGGACAAGATCCCCGACCGCAGGCTACAATATAAAATTCTCCAACCTGTTTGTCTAGTTCAGGGTCATGAATGGGCAGGAGCCTGTCCTGGCAGAATTAGATAGAAGGCTGGAACAGACACTGAAAGAGACACCATCTTAGAGCACACACCATACTGGGCAAATTTAAAGTTGACAATTAAAATCTTTTGTACTTCTTTCTCATGCAGGAGAACAAATAGAGCACCTGTAGGAAAAGCAATGCAGGCATGGACAAAAACATGCCAACAGCAACAGCACAGGAACCAAATGCAGGATACAGGATCCATAAAGAAACAATGGATACTGCTGCACCACAATCCTCCTAAAAATTACTAGAATCATAGTACATACTATCACTCTTTTTATACCAACTACCTCTATTCTCATTTCAGATTGCAGGCTTCTACTCCAGCATTAAAAATCTGGGCATACCTATTACCTAGTATGAAAGATTTCTGACAGAGGCTAACAGCTTTTTGAATACATTTCTTATTGGGTTATTAGCTGATTCATTGCCATTATTTCTCTGTGGATATTTACAGTATATCTCTGAGACACACCCTAATGCCCAGATGTCCCAGCAAGTTGTTTTTGTGGCTACCTTATCTGAACCTCTGATGTCATTTGCATTGTCTGATACCCAGATTCACCTCTCATCACTCCATCCACATATCTGTTCTAATTCTTCCATGCTGTTCCATTGACATCTAGGAAGGAATTCTCCAAGCTGCCCAAAAACTGTCCTTTTCCAGTGAAGATGACAGTGTCACTGCAAGCCCTGTCAGTGACATAATGCAAACCCTGCTTAAATATTTCTAAAACTCATTAAGTGCTCATCAGAACTGCAGTATTGGCCACTTCAGCCAAATGAAGAAAAATTGCTTGTAACATTGATTATCTCGTTACAATGGTGTCTGTCAAGGACTGGGATATATTAGGCAGCAAGTGAACAGTCAGTTGTTGAAGGTGTTGTGTTGGAAGCAGGAAAAATGGGCAACAGCAAGAATCTGAGTGACAGACAGAGGCTTAATTGTGCTGTCTAGATGATTGGGTCAGAACATCTCCAAAATGGAAGGTCTTGTGAGGTGTTCCTGGTATGCAGTAATTAGCACCTACCAAAAGTGGACCAAGGAAGGACCACTGGTGAACTAAGAAATAAGGTAATGGGTGACCAAGGCTCATTGATGTGCATGGGGAGTGAAGGCCAATACAACATAAGTACTACTGTAGCACAAATTGCTGAAAAACATAATGCGGGCCGTGAAATAAAGGTGTCAGAACACACAGTGCACAGTGCTTGGTCTGATCAGTCATGTTTTCTTTAAGATCATGAGGACAGCCGGAAGTATTTGCATTGTTTATCTGGGGAAGAGATGGCTGCAGTATGCACTATGGGGAGAAGGCTGGCCTGTGCAGGCAGTATGATGCTCTGGACAATGTTCTGTTGGTATATCTTGGGTTCTAGCATTCATGTGGATGTTACTTTGATAGGTACCATCTGCTTAAAAATTGTTGGAGACAATGTACACCCCTTCATGGCAACGGTATTCCCTGTCGGCAGTGGCCTCTTTCAGTAGGATTAATGGACCCAGCCACACTGCAAAAAATGTTCAGTAATGGTTTGAGGAACATAAGAAAGAATTCAAAATATTGACTGTGCCCCCAAATTGCCCAAATCTCAATCTGATCAAGCATGTGTGGGATATGCAGGAATAACATCCATAAAGGACCAACATCACAACTTACAGGACTTAAAGGATCTGCTGCTAATGTTTTAGTGCCAGACACCATAGAACACCTTCAAATGTCTTGTGAAGTTCATGCCTTGACAGGTCAGAGCTATTTTGGCAGTATGAGGGGGACCAACACAATATTAAGCAGGTGGCTTTAATGTTGTGGCAAATTGGTGTGTGAGAGTGTGTGTGTGTGTATATAACTAAAAAGAAAAAAGCTGAAATTTCATAAGATCGTACATCTAGGGCAGTAGGTATCTATTAAGAAAGGACATTTCAGTATATCAATAGGGGTAAAAAAACATAATAGAAAAATTAATACCCCAGAATCTCAAAAATACTTAATTGAAATTTGGTGATACTGCAGGAAAAAGTAAATTAGCCGATGCATTGTTTTTTATCAGTACTATAAATGATGCTCACTGTACTAGCTGACCCCAGTGGTTCAGCCTGCGTAGTAGTGAAACAGGACAAACTTTAAAAAATTGATAGCTTTCATATCCGAGAGCCTCTTGATATACATTATTTTTGGTTTTGCTATCAGGGGCAAGAATGTAGCTGTAATCTCTTTGCCAAAAATGTAAAAAGTTGGCATGGTATCTCTGGCGAAGCGGAAGGTAGGTACACTCCAACATCAAACGTTGCCACTGTATCTGATCATTTTCAGCTCTGTTGGGAGAGCGTCCCCCACATGGGGAGAAAAGCACATGGTTGTGATATGTGTGGCAATTTATTTTATTTATATATATATATATACAGTGGAACCCCAGGTCATGACCATAATTCGTTCCAAAATTCTGGTCACAACCCGATTTGGTTGTGACCCAAAGTAATTTCCCCCATAGGATTGTATGTGAATACAATTAATCCGTTCCAGACCGTACGAGCTGTATGTAAATATATATATTTTTTAAGATTTTTAAGCACAAAAATACAGGTAGTTAATTATACCATAGAATGCACAGTGTAATAGTAAACTAAATGTAAAAACACTGAATAACACTGAGAAAACCTTGAACAGAGAAAACTAACATTACAAGAGTTCACGCTCTAACCTTGCATGAGTTGAGTTCTGGCATGAAGGAAGTGAGGAGGAACTGGGTGGACAGGAGATTATAGTTTTGAGGTAAAGTCTGTGAAGATGCGGGTTCGTTGCATGCTCCCATCTCGCTTCTGGGAGCCCTTAAACCCATCACCGTCGGTAATGTTACCGATGAGCACGACAGTGAGGCACTACAATGGAGCAATCAGATGGTGCAAAAAGTGCCAAGGGCTTTTATTAAAATAAACAAAACAACAATCAAAAACAAAGTCCAAATTAAAGTGCAGTGCTTTCGGAATCCTTCAATAAATAAATGATCCCATAAAAACAGAAGTGTAGGTTAAAATCCAATAGAAGAAAGTCTTCATTAAATGCAACGAGATTAAAACAATGCTCGAAGCATCTCTTTAAAAACAAGCCCATTCTTTGACTGCCTTCTCTGCCTTACTGTCTTCTTTAACTGCCTTCTTGTGCACTCTCTCTCTCTCGCTTGCTCTCTTGTGCTCTCTCTATCTCTTTCTCACTCGCTGCACAGGGAATGCACAGGAAATCATTGGCACATACGAACTGGAAGGGAAACTGGCTTGTTTGTCACCAGAGTGTGTGGTCATGAACAGATGCAAAAGTTTGGCAAACTTTTTGGTTGTAACCTGATTTGTACGTATTCCGAGACGTTCATGACCCGAGGTTCCACTGTATACAGTATACTGCTGAAAGTAAAGAAAACCTGGAATTAATTGAATAGCAAGACCTAAATGAAAGAAGTGATTTAATGAAAAAGGAATTAAACCTATTTAACAGTCCACAAGTTTATTGGGGTGGCACTAGCATTTGCTTTAACTGCCTCAGTCAGTCCTTCATAATCAATACTTTTTTCCATAAATGTCATAGTTCATTCATAACAATCATAAACATTTAATCTTTCCTTAGCTGCAATCTTTTTTTGAGTTATCTTAAAATTGAAAACAGACCTATCTAGCTTTTGCAAAGGGCATTTACAACACAATGTGCAGTGGATGCGGGTATGACAACAACCATACAAAAAATGACGGCTTTGAAAAAATAGCTTTAGGAGCCCATTGGTTATGGAACTAAAGTATGGAAGTGTACAATGGGAGTAAAAAGAGTAAATGTCAGGAGTAGACACTTTACATAATTATCTATTGTAATACTCTAGAATGAAACATATGAAAACACTGTGTACAGCAAAATTTTCTTTAATTAGGTTGAACTATTTTTTAGAGGGGAAATGGGTACTTTTTCATTGAAGACTGGTGTGGTACTGTTATTCTGTACAATGCAGGGTCTGGAAGTGCTGTTCCACAAATACATAGTCGAATACATACATAAATAAAACAATAAACCATTCATGCACATACATACTTATCCGGCTGGTCATTTTTTTCTACCTAACTTATGTATGGTATACTTGATCACAAATCACAAGGTTCTTGATTTAACCATATTGTTGACTGTGCTTTCTGGATCAGAAAAAGGTACACAGTGAAGTTCATCTATTCAGTTGATGGACATTACATGACATATTAGTTAGGCAATATCTTTTGGCTCTGAAAGCGTAGTGCTTCTACAAGTAAATCAAACAACAAAATGATTAAATGTATTCAAGTGGTAATATGTGATTATACTGTATGTATAGCAAAGGTCACCTCTTTTATAATCCCATTTAAAACATATTATTTGGGTGTAAGCAGTTTTACAACTATCAGCCTAACTGCTAGCACCCTCTTTTACCTGAAATCCATTACTTAAGACGCAACACTTTATTGTTTGGTCTCTTTTCACTAAAATCCATATGGTTTTCCCAGTGATTATACAGTAATTTTCAGAACAAACTGGGGTCAACACTCACAACACTACTTTTACTCTGTCTGTTAATACTTGCCATCATATCATGTTCAAATCTTTTATATTTTTTCTTTAAGTTAATAAAGCCCTATGTGTTTTTTTCCCTCATTTTTGCCTTTTTTCCTTACTCTAATGTTGGCATTTCCTTTGTTATCTATGCATCCAATAGCTTCTTCTTTATTTGTTTCTGTATTTGTTGCCTTCTTTCTTCCCTTGTACTGTGTTTCAGTAGCCCAAATTTGCATCTGTAGAAAATGCCTGCTCCTGAATCTGTGTTCTGATACTTCCTTTTTTAAGATTTTTTGCTCACCACAGAACATCATCCCCAATAATTATTACAATGCAGGGTTTATTTTCTGTTTTTCTCATTTCTTTCAAGAAGCTGTGACAGGTATCGTTTATTATGTTCTGCAACTCCTTTGCTGTTTCCCAATACAAAGAGCATGTTAAACTTACTGGCCTATATTTACTTTAATTCACCTGATCCCCTTTTTTACATAACATGGTATTTTTTGCTAGCTTCCAGTCATTCAGAATTTCCAAAGTGCGGAGTGATTTTCAAAACAACGTTTTATTTATGCACTCACTGACCTCCTTAAGCACTCTATGATAAATGCTGTCTGATTAATTTCTGGCTTTTTAATCTAAACAGTAGTTCTCTCTCTACAATTTCAAAATACTGGAGAATGTCCTTGGCGGTCCCTGTAACTGCTGGGATATTACTGGGTTATTTAGACATTAAATCTTCAGAAAAATACAAGTTTAAAGCATTTGCTATTTCGGCATCTTTATATTTTAATTTGCTGTTAGATTTCTTGATACAGTATGCTTTTGTTCCTCTTTCGCCATATGATTACTACTAAAATACTAAAAGAATCTTTTTCGGTTATCATTTGCCATTTCTGCAATATTTCTGTGCAACTGCCTTTAAGCTTTCCTAATATTTATTAAACATTGCTCTCATACACCTAAAAGTTAACACTGAAATTATTAATATTACAGTGCCTACAGAACGTATTGATCCCCTTAGTGGTTTTCACATTTTATTGTTATGCAAAATTGAATCACAGTGGGTTTTATTTGGCTTTTTTGACACTGATCAGCAGAAAAAAAAACAAAAAAAAAAACACTTGAATGTCAAAGCAAATGCAAATTTGATCTAAATGAATTACAATTGTCTGCGGTGGGCTGGAGCCCTGCCTGGGGTTTGTTTCCTGCCTTGCGTCCTGTGTTGGCTGGGATTGGCTCCACCGGACCCCCATGACCTTGTAGGATATAGTGGGTTGGATAATGGATAGATGGATGGATAATTACAATTGTAAAACACAAAGTATTTTATCACATAAGTATTCACCTCTTTACATATGTAGGAGTTAAAACATCACCGTTACATTGATTGTAGTATAAATTTACCAGAAGGTGAAAGGTCCATCTTGGGGTGACTAAGTGTCATGGCCTAATCTACACAATGAAGACAAAAAAAAAATACTCCAAGTAACTTCATGAAAAGGTGATTGAAAAGTCCAAGTCACTCAATATCACCAAGCTTTTTGGCCATCAGACTATGTGAGGGATACTTCTCTCCATTATGATCATTAGATCCTAATGGCTAATTCACCTCTTCTCCCTGCATCCTATCTTGATTATTGCAAAGTACTAAATCTATGCAGACCTCCCCCCACATTGCTGCTTTACCATACTGTGTTAAAAAACAGTCTGTGATTATGTCACGTGTGTAGGCGCTCTGTGCTAATGCCTTCTCTCATCCTCCCTCTGCAGAATGTAAGATTGATGGCTATTCCATTTCTGACATCACATCCGTTGTCCACCCACCTGGACCTGCCCCTTCCTGCTTGGAACCCATATGACCAGCAGTTGGGCAATCTTTGAATCAGTTCAATTTTGGAATCCTGTCTGAAAAGATATCAACCTTGTCTTTGTAAAAAGATCCTTTTCTCTTTTGATTTATTTTCATTACAGACATGCCCAAAAACTTTTTCTGTGTCAGCTTCTTGCTTTTCGGTCTTAAAATACCTGCTCTTGAACTCTGTTATTTATGACATTAGCCCAGTTAATATTTAGATAATTAAAGACCCCATGGCTCTATTATCCCCTTCTAAACTTGTTTTTAAATATTATTAAAAAGATGCACTCTGAAACTACTGCATAGGGAGTCTGTAACACATTCCCAGTATCAGACTACTATCCCCAGTGCTTTCTAGTCTTCATCCAATTGTAGAAGGCATGCATTAAAATTCTGCTTCACAAACATGACACTCCCTCCCACCTTTTATTTTTGCCTATCTTTCATAAAAGATGTGCACTTATCTAAATTATTACCCCATCTTTATTATTTAGTCATGTTTCAGTTGCTACTATAATATCATAATTATATTCAGCTATATACAGCCTTAATTCATTTTTTTCTTTATTCCTAGCTAGGACAAGAATTTCTAGATGTTCTTATTTGATATGTTTTACACTACTTTTTGCCTCTTCAATTGAAGGTAATAAAATATGGCCTATCCAAAACCCCCAAAGACCCATGCTTTTCCTAGTGTGACAGATGACTGGGGACCTTGCCCTAATGAGACGCTTGGAGAAGCAAAGCTACGGGAGGATGGCAATTCGTTCCTCAGGACTCAAGAGAGCAGCACTCCTGGATTGCATGGGGGGTTACGGAGCTTGGAAGCTCAACCCTGGTTGGGTCCATGGCTACTGCAAGTGGGAGCCTGGATGGTTCTGGAGCCATGGACTGCAGCACTTCCGCCACACCAGGAAGTGCTGCCAGAACAGGAAACAGGTACACCTGCTGCAGGAATGTCATCAGGGAGCACCTAGGGTGCATTATAAAAGGGGCCGCCTCACTCCATTTGGGGAGCTGGAGTCGGGAGGCAGAGGACAGAGCTTGCAGGAGAGGAGTGGAGACAGAAGAGGAGAAAATAAAAAGAAAAGGAAAAGAATAAAGAAGAATAAAAAGGACTGTGAGTTGATCATGGTGCATTGTGCTGTGTGAACTGTAAAATAAAAGCGTGTGCTTTGATCATTGTGCCTCCGACGTCTGTCTGTGTCGGGTTAAGTGCTGGTATACAATACAATACAATACAATACAATACAATACAATTTATTTTTGTATAGCCCAAAATCACACAAGGAGTGCCGCAATGGGCTTTAACAGGCCCTGCCTCTTGACAGTCCCCCAGCCTTGACTCTCTAAGAAGACAAGGAACAACTCCAAAAAAACCCCAGTAGGGAAAAAATGGAAGAAACCTCGGGAAAGGCAGTTTAAAGAAAGTCCCCTTTCCAGGTAGGTTGGGCGTGCAGTGGGTGTCAAAAAGAACGGGGACAATACAATACAATACACAGAACAGAACAGAACAAATCCTCAATACACTATAAAAATAAAACTTTTAGAAGTACAAAGCAGAATTTAACAATGGATGACATCACATAATATGATTTGGATTTGTTTATAGTCCTGGAGACCTCATCCATCAAGCTGCCTCCCCCATTTGGCCATTCCACAGCTGAAACAGTGCTGGGCCAGCCAATCTGATGAAAGGACCCCTCTTTCCCATGATTCCAGCGATCCTCCATCAGGGATAACTTTACCATAAGCAGGCACAACAACTTGGCAGGTGGGCCATGGCACCAAGTGCCACATTTGAGTACCGAGAAGAGAAACAGAATAGGCGAGAGTTAGTAACAAATTATAACAATCATGTTATGTTTTAGTGCTAACGACTGACAACAGAGATGCAGTCTGTACAGTAAATAAGCAGCTCTAGTCAGGATATGCTAAACTAAAGTAGTGAGTCTTCAGCCGGGATTTAAAAGCTGAGACCGAAGGGGCATCTCTTATTGTAGCAGGCAGACCATTCCACAGTTTAGGGGCCCTATAAATAAAAGCTCAACCTCCCACTGTTATTTTATTAATCCTTGAATTCATTAGCAGACCGGCATTTTGAGATTTTAATGTGCTCTCTGGTTTGTAAGGCATGATATGTTCAGACAAGTAAGCCAGACCTTGGCCATTTAATGCTTTATATGTTAAAAGGAGGATTTTGAAATCTGCCCTAAACTTAACCGGGAGCCAGTGTAAGGATTTAATAACTGGAGTTATATGTTCATATTTTCTTGTTCTTGTGATAATTCTTGCAGCAGCATTTTGGATTAACTGGAGGCTGTATAAACAGTTTGAACATCCAGTGAACACCACATTGCAGTAGTCAATCCTACTAGAAATAAATGCATGAATTAATTTCTCAGAATCCTGTTTATTTAGAAAGCGCCTTAATTTCCTAACATTTTTAAGATGGAAGAAACATGATTTGGACAACTTTGTAATATGTGCTTTAAATGACATGCTAGAGTCAAAGAGAACTCCGAGATTTTGGGCTGATTCAGTAAAATTAATGGTGATTCCAACTGAGTTAAACAATGACAGAATATTGTTGTGATCAACGTCATTACCTCCAACAATTAACATCTCTGTTTTATCTGTGTTTAAAGACAAGTAGTTCTCATCCATCCAGTCCTTTAATTCACTAACACAACTAATTAAAGACAACATCGGAGAAACTTCATTTGATTTAAATGAAAGGTATAACTGGGTGTCATCTGCATATGAGTTAAAATTAACATTATGTTTCCTAATGATAGATCCCAGTGGAAGCATGTAAAGTGAAAACAGTAAAGGTCCCAGTACTGAGCCCTGCAGGTCAACATATTGAACTTCTGTGTATAATGATGGAGTACTGTCAGCACATTTCTGTACATATTGGAATCGATTTGATAAATAAGAACAAAACCAGGCGAGCACAGTGCCTGTAAGCCCAACATCATTTTCTAGCCTGTGCAGTAAAATAGAATGGTCAATGGTGTCAAATGCTGCACTTAAATCTAACAACATAATTACAGTGGAGTTTCCTTCATTAGAGGATATCAGAATGTCGTTTACAACCCGCTTTGTAGTTAGTGCCGTTTCTGTACTATGACCAGTGCGGAAACCAGACTGGAATTTCTCAAATAAATTGTAATGTGTAAGATGTGACTGAAGCTGATTGGCAACTACTTTTTCTAGTATTTTAGAGAGAAAGGGTAAATTTGAAATAGGCCGATAATTATTAAGTATGTGTGGGTCTAGGTCTGACTTTTTACAGTAAGTAATGGTTTAATGACTGATACTTTTAGTGCTTCAGGTACCGTACCATTCAATAATGAACTATTGATAATGTTTAGAATAGGCGCTGCAAGAACATCCATGGCACTCTTTACTAGTTTTGTTGGCACTGGATCTAGGAACAAGAATGTGGGCTTCATTTTAGAAATAAAAGTTTAGACTTCCTGCTCAGTTACAGGATTAAAATGACTAAAGTGCTGAATGCAGTGTGCGTCAGTGTCTGCTAAGCTAGTATGTGGTTTGTACTGTGATGCTGAAATCTGGGATCTTATATTTTTAATTTTCTCATTGAAGAAGTATGGCACAATCAATTGTCACACTACTATAGTTTGAACTAACCTATACATAAACAGTAACTAATCATAGCCCACAGGTCCCATCTTTTCCAGAATAAGACCCAAAGTCCAATAAACCTACTGTTTTTCCTTCTATTGTACACTGAGATTTGAGCCACAAGTTGAAACTTTAATCTCCCCAATCTTGCCTGGAATGGCATGTGGCACTGGCAGTACTTCCTAAAAGACCAGCCTATCAATTCTGCCTCTCAGCTTTGCACCCAATTGTTTAAATGTGGCTAGCAGAACTGACAGCATGCCCTTACATATGCTCTTTTTTCCAACATGAAGAATGACTAATGGCTCCACCACCACTCAAGCCTATCCAGCCTTCAAGAGAGGTCTCCCATCTGTAAACCCAGAAGGCAACACATTGTATAAGACTGTGTCTGGAGCAAATCTGTATGTCATTCCAACCTCCAATATTTAGGTCACCCACTATTGCTATGTGGGGACTGGTTTTGAGGGGACCTATACCCTGTTTAAACAGTTCATTTCTGGGTTCAGCTGTCATATTTTCAAATAATATCTCAACTCCTGTGTATAAGTATTAAATTTTTTTTCTTATTCTCCAGCCAAGTTTCCTTTTAAATAATTTATCATGTCAAAAGGGCTTAGTGATATTTATAACAGAAACAGTTTTTGTCTGTAAACTTTTAAAAACAACATACAAAAAGTTTATACTGTCAACTTAATTATATACATCTTTTATAAGTAAAATAGATTTTAACAGAAATACAGAAGAAAAGGGGTGTTATTAAAAAGAAAAAGTATGATGGAATTTCACATGATGTCTACATTTGTGATGATATTTTGAACAAATGATGCTCCGGTCAAGCCTGTCAGGAACATCCATCTAGGGGGAAAATCATTAATTGCAGTAACAGCTTCCCACTGGTTAAGGAAGAGGCAAAGACCTTTTAACTGCATATTTCAAATACATTAGACAGTGAAAAACAAAGTCATGTCATTATTTTGTGAACTGTTTTGCATTCTCTATAGGGAATCCTGCAAAATATGAACAAAATAGAAATATCACTTCTGACATTACAGAGCAATGGATGTCAGAAAGAAATCCTTTTCTCAATAAGTAATGTCAATTTGTATTTCTACATATTGTGAAGCCCTGGGGTGCTCCTGTAGCCCTAACCCCGACACAGACAGACAGAGACACGAGTTTGCCGCATAGCACACGTTTATTCCCATGGGGAAGCACTTTTCCTGCTCCTCACAGCAGCACAACACAATTAAACAGCACAAAAGAGCAATCCTTTTCTTTGCTTCTCTTTCTCTGCCTCCACTCCTCTCCTGGAAAGGTTCATCTGCCTCCTCCCGACTCTGGCTCCTTAAATGGGGTGAGGCGGCTCCTTTTATTCCACTCCTGGAAGTGTTCCAGGTGGCTCATCAGTATTACCTGGAATCAATCCCAGTTGTTCTGGAAGTCCACTGGCGGGTTCGGCAACACGCCCTGGCGGCCTCCATGGAGCCCAACAGGGCTGTACCAAACTCCAAGTCCCAGCATGCCCTGCGGGAATCTGTGGTGCCACAGCCGCCCAGGATGGTAGCCCTCTAACCTCCCAGGAGATGCTCTCTCCCCTAGTTCTTCCATCCAACTGGAATTCTAGCTGGGTAATGGCAGAGGCCATCCATCACAATATGTATTAAACAAATTTTTCATAAGCGTAGCATAGTGGTGCAATGGTCACTGCTGCTACTCATAGTACCTACAAACAAGATTCAACTCCTGATTCCACATGTAATCTCTGTAGGTACTTGGTTTCTATATCCTAAAGACATGCATATTGGGTTGATTGACTCCATTAAATTGTGAGTAACGTGTGTGGAGATAGACTGTTGTCCAGCCTGCCATTAGGTCATGATAGATAGATAGAATTTTATTTGTTCTCTGAGAAAATTTGGTAATATAGTAAAAAAAAAAGAGTCTGTAACAATTGATGCTCATGTATAGAATTTCTGATTTTCAGCTGGCCCTTTTTTCTTAGCTATGCCTAATTTATTAAGTAAGTGTAAAATGATTGGATGGATACCATTCATACTGTACATACCTGGCAATCCATAATAACTTTTCATTTTAAGGACAAGATTCAAATTAATGCGCTATATATGTTGTAAAAAAAAAAGATTTAAAAAAATGGAAGGAACCAGAGTGACAACATGGCAAGGGCCAGTATTTTCTCAGAGGTGCTAGAAACTTTACAGATACAGGTAGGAAGGTGCTAGAGGTCTGCGTGTCTAACTTACTTCACCTAGCAATAGGAAAACCAGCACTTGTGGTGGTAATACGAGTAAGTAGAGAGAGGTCTGTGGTATGGAATCTTTGAGGTTTATTGAGTGCTCTGGAAATAATTACTTCTTGGACGCAAATCTGTTTGAAAGGGTAATGCAGGAGCTTCCTAATACAACCGAATAGCAGCACAAATGGCATCACAGTGTCCCTGTGACTTTTAGGTAAAATTCTATACCTTGTTACAGTTATCAGGTAGTGCCTGGTGATCTAAGGGTGTCTGGTATTTTGAGTATGAGTTGAGACTTGGAATTCAGAGATACTTGGAGCCACCAGAGATAGTACCATGGAAAAGCCCACAGGTATTCTACAGATAGCACTGAAGCAAAATCAGGTTGGGGTATAGGGCCACCCTTTAGCCAAAGGTCCTCAGACCTTGGAATCTGGAAGTGATTGGAGAAGTGGCCAACCTGGCAGTGTGAGAGGGTCATGATCTTGAGTTGTACTGAAATTCTTTGCAGTTGTTACTTGAACTTTTAAACAACCAAGTCATTTTTTCAAGGATTTGAGAGGTCACGAAACAGAATGGGTTCATTTTTTGTTTAGATACATTTTTAACAACATTTATAAGTAAGTACCTTTTACTGCAGTGTCATTTTATTTGTGATAGGTGAGCCACCAACTTGTGCATTTTGTTTGGCCTGGTTACCAAGCAGTTGCTAGGACCTGCCTTCCCTGCATGTCAATTGAATGTTGCTGTACTGCCCTTAACAAAATACCCTCCAGTAATTTGATTCCACTTCAAGCACTGTTTAAAATTTAGTTATACATGTGATTTTCTGACTCTCTTTTAGATTTTTTGGTTCGTGTTAACGGATTTGGTGTTTTGTTTCTTGACATATTAATGTTTAAGTATATTAATGTACACAAATATGGTTCCGGTGACGTTAAATATTTTTCATAAAAAAGGACAACACGCTAGTTCATTACACAGGTACCAATGCTGAACTGGATACCAGTGTAATATTGGGCATTTTGTATCACCAGTTACTGAGACTTACTCATCTTTGAAATGTAAGAGGAAATCAAAATTCCATTAAATAAACCCATGTGGAAATGTGGGATACATAGGCAGTATGGATTACTAAATGTATAATTAATTAGATAACTAACTGAATCCCATTCAATGGACAGGTAAGGTAACAGTATTAAACACAACGCTATTTGGATATATGATTACTCCTTTAGAAATGAACACAAACATTCCCCAATTTCCAGTGAAGTTATTTCCCCCTTTCCATTCCATTTCGGCCACCAGTTATCACATATTATCCTGATAAGCTGATACAGAGTTTCTTCCACTTTAGTACTATTTTGAAAAGGTTCTTGTAAAGTTTCTTATAGGCGATATCTGTGTAAAGGATTAAAAATATTAATTTCTAGTAAATATCCCAATATGTTCTAAAGAGAAATGCCATCTGGGCCAATAGTTTTGAATGTGACAAAGTTCATCCTATCAGAATCTTTACAATTCTGGGATAGATAAAGAACACATTATGTTTACACAAGGGGTTCAATTACAAACCTCAAAATCATCAACTGGGCTCCAGTTACTGCAGCTCTGCTGACACTGAGTTTCTTGACTCCTATTATAATGTATAGTGTAAATGGCTCTGCAATCCTATGGCCTTCTGGTCTGTATGGCTAATAGTTGGGCTGGGTATAGTGAGTTAGAACTCTGATTGCATATCCTTGTTTATTCAATGGCCTGAGTTGACAAAAAAAAAAAAAAATCTGTTCACATTAAGACCATCTCCTGGGATAAAAGAACATTCTTAATTGTTAATAAAGACAATTCCTTTGAAAGCACACTAGGTTTTAAACAATCAATTTAGAAAGAAAATCCTGCTGAAGGATTTATCTCTTGTGTGAAGATCTGTAAAGAACAAAAGGCAATTTAATTCTATCGTTAATGCTGTTTTGTTTTAAAAAAGTTAAGTTATTTTCATTTAGATGTCTAAAACTAATATCACAAATGCCAGCATAAAAAATCAGCTTAGACAGCTTCTTTTCTTGAGTTGTTTTACTGGAATGCTTAAATGACTGTACACATTTTAAGACTAGATTGAATATCCAGGGCAGTACAGTGGCACAGTGCATCATTTTTCAGCCTTATACCATTGTTACACACATGCGTTTGGGAGGCAGCCTAAGGGCTTAACCGAGGGCAGAAAACAAGAGCAGGTTTTTTCAAAGTACATTAACCTTTCCTCTCCTTCTACAGATCCCTCGAAGGGAAACCAACATAAAGTACTTCCTGATTCCCTTGACCGTGCCCCCTGCCAAGGTCATGTCTGGCTTCAATTACTGGACACCACCTCTTCCTCCCTGGCTATTATAAATGCCCATCTTGTTCTTTCTTTAATTGCCCCTGTTTTGAACACAGAACCAGACCTTGCTCTGGAGCCATTTTTTGAACACTTGAGTCATTTTGATTTGTATGCTGTACAATATAGGAGGCAGTTCCCCAAACATTTTTCTGCTTTCTTTGTGCTTTATTACAACCATATATGAACCCATTTCAATTTCTGTTTAATTACTATTTTATGAAGTTAAATGGGCTGTTATGTGGAGCTGTCCAAGAGCTCACATGGGTTTCCTCTGGGGACATTAGTTTTATTGTTCATTTAGCAATTCCAATGTGCTTCTCTTGTGCTAACACCCCATTCAGGCTAAAACTGTTCTGATAATCAGAAGCCCTTGGAAAATGGATAGGTCCACAATTCAAACATTATTGGAATTAACACATTATTATGAGTAATATACGAGAATTGGTTAATTACAGATTGTTTATGTATTGTAAACTAAGCATAAATACTGCAAACATCTGCTTATCCTATATTTATTAAACGTTAAGGTGTATTTTCTTTCATCGTGTCAATTCATTTAACTTTATACCGTATTCACTAATGAGAGAACCATAATGAGAATGGGGTCAGAAACTGCTAAAAGGCTTCCCTGACCAGGAAAGGCCTTCTATACCTACCTGGAATAGGATTCATCCCAGAGAGCCTAATCCCAGCTCTTCTGGCTTGCCTCCAGCCTTTGAGGCCCAAAAGGTATTAAGCCTCAAAAATATACTTAATATGTCCCAAAAAAATATCAAGTTCCCCAAAAGAGGAGTTTGTCTGAAAACTTCAGTTTGTGCACGGGTGGTAACCAAGAATATTTATAAATGAAAGGGATTATTTAAAATAAAATGCAAAAATACAAAGAAAAGCTCAGAAGACCTGGAGCTGCCAACTCTCTTTCCCTGGAAATGAGGACATTTGGGTTGAAAAATGAGGACTTTTGAGAACGCCTTTCCTAATGATGTCATAATACGCCTTTATACTGTTTTATGGTTTTTTAAAATGATATAAACCTTTAGTAGCATTTTATTACTATAATTGTGACATGATGGCCGCAATCACGGTGGCACAGTGGTATCGCTGCTGCCTCACAGTTAGGAGACCTTGGTTTGCTTCCCAGGTCCCCCCTGGTGGAGTTTGTATGTTCTCTCCGTGTCTGCGTGGGTTTCCTCCGGGTGCTCTGGTTTCCTCCCACAGTCCAAATACAAGCAGGTTAGGTGCATTTGCGGTCCTAAATTGTGGGTGTGTGTGCCCTGCAGTGGGCTGGCGCCCTGCCTGGGATTTGTTCTTGTCTTGCGCCCTGTGTTGGCTGGGATTGGCTCCAGCAGACCCCTGTGACCCTGTATTAGGATATAGCGGGTTAGGTAATGGATGGATGTTCCTGGTGTTTTGTGAATGGACTGACCCACCAAGAACCTGGACCACAATTACCTCACCACTAAGGACCATCCCCAGCATTTAAAGGTAGGCTGGGAAAGTAAATTCTGGGCAGTTCATTGAATGCACTTTGGATGTGTGATGAGTATTGCCCTTCTTCACTGCGTCACTGGCAAACTAATAAACTATTAAATATTTTGAATATGTCAAGCCTCTTAAATTAACTGACTTCATTCTTTCCATTCTTATTTGGATAGCTGTCGTAAACCTGTAAAAAATTATACACATGGTAAATTCACTTCTAATAAAATAAGAATAATTTTACTCTTTTCTATTTAATTTATTTGCGTTTATCTAAATTCTTTTATATTTTTCCACTGAAGCCATTTTTCTTAGTAAATCTGGGTTCTTGGATAAATATGAATAGAAATCTTTACATAGCATGCTACTGAAATTGAATCTTGTGAGCATTAGCTCCTTAATTAAATCTGTTCTGCCCTTCCGAAAACAAGGATATTTGTTGTTCATGTTGTCTGTGAACTTGCACTTTCTTTCGGCATAATGTGTATGCCTGAATTTATGTACATGAAAGAATTATGAAAATATTATTAAATTACTTGAAGAAGTGACTTATTACTTGATCAACTGATAACTAAAACAACATTGCATTTATATGACAGAAAAAATGTGTGATTTTTTTTAATTAACTGGAACTTTAATAGTTCACTCATTCATTTATTATAAATCTGTTTTGGGACAACAGGTGGTAACAAAATTTTCCATTAATTTACTTGCACTTAAATGTGATGGAATGTTTCTAGATGTTTCTTGTTTAACCAAGGTGCTGAAAGAAGAATTAAAAAATCGAAAATAACTCACATAGAAAATGTGAAATTGTAATTTCGATTTTGAATAAATTCACTTAGTTACAGAAATTAGGATTACTAATAATTAAGAAAAGGAACATTTATAATAAACTGTCTACCTGCCAAGAAGATAAAACTGAATTCAAAAGATGAAGTGAAAAAGCCAAATTGAATAGACATATTAATGACTATTTTCGTCAATATCTGCATTGTTTACTACCGGAATGGAAGTGAAGATTCTGGGGAAAAAATGTGCGTGCTACTTCTGCAAATGCTGATTGATGTATGGTTTTTAATATTTACCAATGATAAGAATATGGATATTTTCAAATTTTAGGAGCCATAATTTTCAAAATTTTATAAATTCCTCCCAGACAGTCCACAGCATGTTAAAAATGAGGACATGTCTGGGAAAATGTGGACAGTTGGCATCCCTAAGAAGAGCAGAAAAGAGGTACAAAAGGAGCTGCTAAAGGTCAAGCCTGCCTTAAACATGTCTTAAAACACAAATACAGTAATAGAATTTAATAAATAAATAAACAACAGAAATTCAAACAACAAACACATTTTTACTCTTACTCCAACAGTCTTCAATACGCCATGTCTGATCTCTACGCTGGCTGACCTATATAGCCTGATGGAGGAATGAAGAGTGGTGATGTCAGGGTGGCCTGCCCCTTGATGTTCCTCCTGCATAGAACAAAAGTAAATTTAAAACAGTACAGAATTTTAAACATAACAGGATATATGTAACAATGCAACACATACAACTCAGAAATAAAAAAAACAACAATAAAATGCATAAAAACATGTATTGCCATAACAGAATGAATCTGGCCTTGTAGGGGAATCCCATGCTGTTTTTGATGGAAATGTTCTACACCCTGGCTCAAAAAGAAGGGGAAATACCAACACGTTAATTTCAATACTACTACTCTGATTACTCCGACATTGGACTTTGGGATACCTCATCCTAGTGCCACTCTGGCAGCCAAGATAGACAAACACAATAAAAAATTGTCATTTTAAGCCTTAAACTACACATACTTGGGGGGTTAATGCACCCCTGGACACCAAATACTTTTTTTCTGCATTTTTTAAGGAAATGTCACAATTCACCAAGAAAAAGTGAATTTCAGTTTTAATATTGGGCTTTGAGCCCCTGTTTTTGACCTCAGCCTCTTTCAGTAGAATTATTTTCTTTTGACCTCCGGATTCTTGACCTTTTGCATATAATTAAACTATGTTTACTATCACATGGTTCATGTAAAAAAATTCTGCATTCTCTTTCCAGCAAAACACCAAGTTTTCTGTTAAATCAAGATGAAACACTCATATGATAGTGTCTCTTAATATAGATTTTTTAATTACAAATGCAATTACAACATTAGGCACTGGTCTCCTAATGATGCTGGATTTCTTTTTTTTTTTTTTTTTTTTTTATTTATTAATTTTATTACAATCAATACATAGCAATCAAGTTTTACAAAAAAAATTATGCTAAGATCAGATCGATCCCCACCCTTGAGAGAGAGAGCAAGCCAAACGGTGTAAAATTTAAGGCTTGTAAAAATACCTAAATCAACAAATTCTCTGTGCTTTATAAAATCATTTCAAAATATTACTGATTAGATCCTGCCATGTTTTGAAAAAGTCTGCACAGATCCTCTAACTGAGTATTTGATTTTTCCAATTTTAAATAATATAACACATCAGTTTCCCACTGACTTAAAAGAGGAGAGTTTGGGTTCTTCCAGTTTATCAGAATAAGTCTGCGTGCCAACAGTGTAGTGAATGCAATCACAATTTGTTTGTCTTTCTCCACTTTAAGACCCTCTGGAAGAACCCCAAACACAGCTGTTAATGGGTTAGGAGGGATTGTGAGTCCAAGACTGTCTGAGAGGTAATTAAAAATTTTTGTCCAGAATAATGTTAATTTGGAGCAGGCCCAGAACATGTGACCTAGTGAGGCTGGGGCTTGGTTGCAACGTTCGCAGGTTGGATCATGCCCTGGAAACATTTTGGAGAGTTTTAGTGAGACAGATGTGCTCGATATATAATTTTGAGTTGTATAATTGTATGCTTTGCATATGGAGCTTGAGTGAATTCTCTGCATTGCTACTTTCCACTCCTTTTCTGATATATTAATTGAGAGGTCATTTTCCCAGTGTCCTCTTGGATCTTTGAAAGGAAGGGATTGTAAAAGGATTTTATATATTGTAGAGATGGAGTCTAACTCCTTGAAATTGAGCAATAATTTTTCCAGCGTGGATGAGGGTGCAAGATGAGGAAAATCTGGAAGGTTCTGTTTAACAAAGTTCCTGATTTGAAGATAGTGAAAGAAATTTGTAGCTGGAATGTTAAATTTGGAATGTAATTGTTCATAGGATGCAAAGGCGTTGTCTATATAAAGATCTCTAAGCAAGTTAATTCCAAATTTTTCCAGATATTAAAAACTGCATATGTTTGTGAGGGTTGAAAGAGGTGGTTCTTTTGCAGGGTGCCACAGAAAGAAGCTTCTCCGTCTTAAAATGCTTTCTACATTGGTTCCAGATTCTAAGTGAGTGGAGCACAATTGGGTTATTAGTGTATTGCCGATAACGTGTGTTTATTGGAGCACAAAGCAAGGAATACAAAGAAGTACTGCAGGATTTTACTTCTATTGCGGTCCATGCCTGTGTATGTTCTTCTATTTGTGTCCAGGTTCTTATCGACTGTATATTTGCCCCAGTAATAAAACTGGAAGTTAGGTAGAGCCATGCCGCCTTCTGCCTTTTGTCTTTGTAGGGTCGCTCTTTTGATGCGTGGATGTTTAGAATTCCAAATAAATGAGGTTATTGTTGAATCTAATTGCTTAAAGAACGATTTATTAATGTATATTGGTATGTTTTGAAATAAAAAGGAGCTTAGGAAGAATATTCATCTTAACAGTGTTAATTCTTCCAGCTAGTGTGAGATGAAGGGTTGACCATCTATGCAAGTCTTGTTTAATTTTTTCCATGCAGACGACGAAATTTTGTTGATAAAGAGCTTTATGTTTACTTGTGATGTTTACCCCGAGGTATTTAAACTGTTCTGCAATGATAAAAGGAAGGGTGTCTAATCTAATATTATATGCTTGCGAATTCACGGAAAGAGTACACTTTTATTCAGATTAATTCTGAGACCAGAGAGCTTTTGAAATTCTGTGAGTGCTGCTAAGACTGCAGGCACAGAATTTTCTGGGTCCGATATATACAGTACCATGTCATCTGCATATAATGAGATTTTCTGTTCCAGTCCTTCTCTGCTAATCCCCTTTATCTGATCAGTATTTCGACAATGTATTGCCAGTGGTTCAATGGCAATTGCAAACAGCAGTGGTGACAAAGGGCATCCTTGTCTTGTGCCACGTTCTAGTTTAAAGTAGTCTGAGCAAATGTTATTGATGCAAACTGAAGCTTCTGGGTTAGTATACAGTAATTTAATCCATGCACAAATGTTGGGCCAAACCCAAACTTCTCCAAAATAGTAAAAGGTATTTCCATTCAATCATGTCGAATGCTTTTCTGCATCCAATGATAATAATATTTCTGGGGTGTTTGATTTAGTTGGTGAGTATATTACATTAAACAGGCGTCAAGATTTGAAGATAAGTGTCGGCCCCTAATAAATCCAGTTTGGTCTTGTGATATTACTGAGGGAGCACTTTCTCCATCCTTCTAGCTATGATTTTAGAGAGTATTTTAACGTCGTTATTCAGAAGTGAAATTGGTCTGTATGATGCACATTGTAATAAGTCCTTATTTTGTTTTGGAAAGACAGTGATTAGTGCTTGGCGAAAGGTTTGTGGAAGAGATTGGTTATCTCTGGCTTCTGTAAATGTTGCTAATAGGAGGGAGCTAGCTGAGCGGAGAATTTCTTGTAAAACTCTGCAGGGTAGCCGTCAGGGCCTGCTGCTTTTCCACCTTGGGTGACTTTATAGCATCCAGTAATTCTGATAATGACAGAGGTTTATCGAGCTCCTCCACACTAAAAGCGTCAATTTGTGGTATCTGTAATTTATCCAGAAATGCATTAGATTGTATATTGTCTTCTTTAAACTCAGTAGTATATAGGGATTTATAGTAGTCTCTAAAAGTGTACATTATATTTTTGTGTTCGATGATTTTATCTCCGTTAGTGTTAGTAATTACGAGATTGCGTTGCGTACATCTTGCTTGTGAATTTGTTGCGCTAAAAGCTTATTAGCTTTCTCTCCATGTTCATAATAATGATGTCTGGATTTGTAAATTAGTTGTTCGGTTTCTTTAGTTGTCAAGAGGTTTAATTCTGAATGTAGAGCCTGCCTCCTCTTATGTAGAGTCTCGCTTGGTAGTCTGGCATGTTCTTCATCTATTTTAGTAATTTCGCTTTTTATCTCTGCTACTTTCTTCGCTCGGATTTATTTCTGTGGGAAAGATATGAGATAATCTGTCCTCTTAAGAAGGCCTTAAGAGTTTCCCAGAGTATTCCTGCAGAGATCTCAGGGATGTATTTGTCTCTAGAAAGAATTCAATTTGTTTGGATATAAATTCCGTACAATTCTCGTCAGCTAATAGAAGCGGATTGAGACGCCATCTGCGGGTGAGTGTATGGGGCTTAGTAATTTCAGCTCCAAGATCATCGGAGCATGGTCTGAAATAACAATAGCATCGTATTTACAAGATTTAATCTTAGGCAAGAAGTTATTATCTATAAAGAAGTAATCAATCCTTGAGTAGCAATGATGTACTGGTGAGTAGAAAGAATATGTTCTTGAATTTGGGTTTAAAACCTCCAGGGATCTGATAAGTTGTGATCAGTTATAAACTTTGTAATTATCTTTGCGGTGTTAGTTGCCGCCCCTGTGGAGGAAGTTTTATCTAAAAGTGGATTTAGAACACAATTAAAGTCCCCAGCCATTATAAGTTTATGAGTGTTCAGATTGGGAATGGATGCAAATAAATTTTGTATAAATTCCTTATCATCAACATTAGGTGCATAAACATTTATCAAAATCATTTTACAGTTAGATAAGTCTCCCATGACCATCACATATCTCCCTTCAGGATCCAATACTACATCTGATGCTACAAATGGTACTGTTCTATGTATGAGAATTCCCACCCCTCTAGTTTTCTTTGTAAAACTAGAATGGAACATTTGGCCAGTCCAGTCTTTTGCAGCCGGAACTGATCCTTACTTAGTAAGTGGGTTTCCTGTAAAAATACTATTTTAGCATTTAGACCTGTTAGGTGAGAAAGTACTTTCTTTCTCTTTAATTCGTGATTCAGGCCTTTAACATTCCAGCTTACGAGTTAACTGTCCCATCATGGAGACACTGATTCTGAGTTTTTGGTGTCATATTATAGTCTTAACTGGAAGTGAAATAGTTTAGGTCTTAATTTCCTATTCCCCCAAGAGTTGTTGCCATGCAGCTTATTATTACGTTGATAGTTATAATTATAAAGATTGAGATGATAGATTAGATATAGATCAAGCCTGCTCTCTTTCTCTTCCCCTTAACCCCCACCCTCCCTTTTTGCCTCCCCAGGTGAGGCTAAAACCCACTTCATGCAGTCCCAGTCCTCTGACATACCCAGAGACAGAGCACGCCCAAAGCACATCAAGCCCCCATGCAGTGGCGCTTTAAGGTTAAAAGATAGAGATATCTGTTACCAATATAGTCTTTAAAAGAGGAAAAGAAAAAAAAAAAAGAAAGGAATTTTGCACTTAATATATATATATATATATTGTAGCGACCCGTGGTCGAGTCTTGAAGATTTTCGCCGATTTCGCGCACCTCTTCCAAGCTGTCGGCCAGCGGATTGCCAGCATTAGGCACGCAGCTGTACCCAGCTCTTTAAGTACGAGCCGTGTCCCATACACCGCATCGACTCACGAGCTGCCTCGGCAGCACGCAGCTGTACCCAGCTTCTTAAGTAACGAGCACTGTGTCCCATACACCGCATTCACTCGAAAGTGTCTCGCATTAATTGCTTAGATGAAATCTTAGCAATGAATAACAGCTCTGTCCTGTTGTATCTCTTTATTCACAGATAGGCAGAAAGCAAAGCTCAAATTCATCCGCTTAACCACTGTCAAGGTCAACAACAAAACGACATTTCTTAACGGCGGTATCTATTTACATTTTACAACCCCGACGGCGATATCCCAACCCACCCCAACCGGCTGCGCACAAACACATATAACATTTACAACAGGAAAGACAATTACTTAACTTAGTTAATCTTTACACACAATAACTTTCACATAAATTTCCCATAAATTCCCCACAACTATTTTACATAATTTACCCATTAAGGCGCCACCCAGCTGACTGCCGGGTTGCTACACAGCCCCCAAGAGGGTTAGTGTCCCCACAACCCTAATTTTCACAAACAAAGTCTGATAAATGTCCTGGCCGGGCGGCGGACACGCTTGGGCCTGCCTGAGTCTTTATCACCTGCAGGCTCAGTCCTGAGACTGTCAAGGTCTGTCTCGGCACCGAGGGTGGATGTTGGAGAGTTGCTTTGGTCCTCAAGTCTTTCTGGTGCTGGGGCCAATGGGTGGTATGGTGCCAAACGGTCTTTATGCAGCACCACCCGTCTGCCCCGTCCAGGCATTCGGACTCGAAAACCACGTCCAAATTGCATTCAAAATTTCTCCAGGTCCCTGCCAATGGTGCGTCAGTTTTGGGACAACCCCGCTTCCTCTGGGGCAAAACACCCACACTTTGTCCCCTTGCTTCAGGGTTGGACCATGCGCCTGAAGTGTCATATGCCCGCTTCTGGCGGGCTCCAGCTCCCTCTAGGGCCTCTCTGGCCAGTTGGTGTACAGTGTCCAGTCGCCTTTCAATCGCCGGAGATAGTCCGCTTCGCGACCGCCAGCAAGCTCAGGCTCAGGGGCGAGCTAAACACCAAGTCCACCGGCGGCGATCTCCTTTCCAACATCAGCCCGCCGGTGTGCACTGACTCGATTCCTGAACAGCCGCCCTATTTCCACAAGACCAGAGGCAAATGTTGATCCCAGTCTCTCTGGTGTTGACTAGTGAGGATCGCAAGTTAGGGCGGCCAAGGTGCGGTTAAACCGTTCTCACCAGTCCATCGCTTATGCGTGAAGGGGGTGGTCCGGTCTTCACCCCCATCCGCTGACACACCTCTTTAAACAACCGCTCTCAAAGTTCCGCCTGGTCGCTGTGCAGTTCATTCGCACCCAATCGAAAGTGAACATTTCGTCCAGCAGTTTTGAGGCTGTGGAGGCACTTTGATCTGAATGGCGATGCTTCCGCCATTTGTAAAATAGTCCATCGCCACTAAAACAAAACGATTTCCGGCCTCTGTGGTAGGGAAAGGACCCAGCACATCTACCCCAATCCTTCCATGGGAGCCCCGACGAGATACTGTTGTAGTGGCGGTGAGAGCGCTGACCAGGTCCTTTCTGCGCGTGCAAACGCCACAGCAGTGGACGTGCATCTCCGCATCTTGTCGCACATCCGGCCAATAGAATCGCTGCCGCAGCCGACGACTGTCTTTGCATTTCCAAAGTGCCCAGATCCAGCTGCTCCATGGACCCAATGGAGGACCGTGAAGCCTGGGGAACCAGAAGTTGCAAATGGTCAGTACCTCCCTTGGTGCCTGCCATCTTCTGTAAATCACACCATCGTGCAACTCCAGGCTGCCCCACTGCGACTGTAACAACTTGAGTTCCGGCCCCTGGGAAGATATGGTTTGCCAATCGAGGCATTCCTGGGACTCCAGCCAGCCCCTGACCTTCCCCAGCACTTGGTCGCCGGTTTGTAGTTGCCTTAACTGGTCGATGGTGAATGGTTCCTCTGCCCCATCAGTGTCCTCTAGCCCGCTGCTGCTGACGAGGTCCCATACCCCTTTCTTCTTGCCGCTGCAATATCGCAGTCATCGAGGACGATGGTCGCCTGGAGAGGGCATCAGCATTTGCATGCTGCCGCCCTGGTCGATGTTGCACCTCAAATCATACTCCTGAAGTATTTCTATCCACCTTGCCACCTGGCCCTCAGGTTGCCGGAAGTTTAACAGCCATGTAAGGCTAGCATGGTCGTCTAATCGGAACTTAGTGCCCAAAAGGTAAGGTTTGAAGTGTCGCGACTGCCAAGATCACTGCCATAGTTCCCGCCGGTAACACAGTAGTTTTTCTCCGCCGACTGAGGCTGCAACTATAGTAGGCCACCACTTTTCTCCGTCTCCCCTTTGGGAGAGTACTGCGCTGACACCACATTACTGGCGCCCGTGTCCAAAATAAAGGGTTGGTTGGGGTCAGGGTATGCCAGGACAGGTGCACTGGTAAGAGCAGCTTTGAGTTGTTGGAAGGCATGGCGCAGTCCTCCGCCCACTCAACTGTTGGCCCTTACTCGCTAGCTGGTGCAAGGGGTTAGCAATAGTTGCAAAGTTTTTCACGATCTTCGTAGTATGAGGCTAAGCCCAGAAAGCTCCGCAGCTCGGTGACGCTGGCTGGTGGGGCCAGTTGCTCACGGCAGTCACCTTTGTTGGGTCGGTAGCCACCCACTCGCAACCACATGTCCCAGAAACTGAGTCTGTTGGGAGAGGAGGTTACATTTTGCGGGTTCAACCGCAACCCGGGCGCTACGTAATGGCCGCCAAGACTTCCCGTAAGTTGTGGATAGCCTGATCAAAGTCTCTGGCATGGATTAACAAATCGCCCAGATAGACCACACACCGGTTCGGGAATGTCTTTCAGCACCCTCTCCATCAGTCTTTCAAAAGTGGCCGGCGCACAGCCCAAACGGCATCACTTTGAATTGCCACAACCCTTGCCCTATGGTGAATGCGGTTTTGTGTCGGTCCTCTGGTGCTAGTTCCACTTGCCAATACCCACTGCAAGTCCAAGGTGCTGAACCAGCAGGATCCAGTCACATAATCCAGTGCATCATCGATGCGTGGCAGTGGGTACGAAGTCTTTTCGAAAGTGACTTTTTAACCTTCAAAGTCACACAGGGCCAACCCCCGCTTCCTTCCGTATCATGACCATTGGTGCAGCCCAGGGCTGTCCGGCTCAATGACGCTGCTTGGCTGCCATTTCACAAATCATTTCCTCGGCAGCTTGACGCTTCGCAAGAGGCAATCGGTGGGGGCGCAAACGAATGGGAGCGGCATGGCCAGTGTCTATGTGATGTTTCACTAAATTCGTTCTAGTACAGTCCTCCTCTCGAGCCGCAAAAACGTCCACATAGTCTCTCAAAAGTTGCTGAAGTTGCCCTGCTGTGTCGCTTCAGATGTTCCCCACTTCGACGCCCAATTCCTCTACAGCGCGACGGTCTCAGCTGATGGGTGGTCGCGTGAGGAAGACCGCTGGGAAGCACTGGTCTGAGCTGCAACATTCTCCTGAGGATCCCCTTGAGCCTCTGCATCTCCTGAGCAACGATCGGGAGCCGGTGAGCCAGGATTCAGGCAAATCCAAGCCAGCAGCCCTTCCAGGACGGTTCCGCCCGCTTGGAGCGCACAGTCTCATTACTTGCAAAGGACGGCCCTAGAGACATCAACACATGCTCCCCAGCGGCCAACAAGTCCAACCCGATAATGCACGGATCTTTTATATCTGCAAGCCAGAATTCGGGTTGGTCTGGCTCGTCCCTACCATCACAGATAACAGTTTCGCATGGCGTGTGGGGTCCAGCCTCGGAAGAAGACTAGCTGTTTCGGGTAAACACCTTTTCTCAGCAAACAAATAGTGGACCCCGCGGTCCACTAAGGCACTGCATGGCCATCCATCAATAGTGCAGTCCAGGTATAGTCCAGTGGAAAATCACACAGCCAACTTTGAAGCAGTCTTGCTGAGGGGTGCTGAAAACGGAGCCAGGGCCCCCTCACGGCCTCACCCCATATCGCTTCCCGCGTGATGCTGTATGCTGAGGTAACGGACTTGGGGCGGGCAATCCCTGGCAAAGTGTCCTGGCTCTCCACATCGAAAACAACAGTCCACCTCGCTGTCTCTGTCGGGGTGGATGTTGATTGGGCGCGCTGACCTCCACTACCTCAGACAGGTCCCCTTCCACCCTTCGCTCAACGGCTCTGGTTAATCGATTCCGGTCGTGGTGTTCGCTTTGCCGGTGACTCCGCTTCAGTAATGTCTTCGACCCGCCAGCTCTTCCTTTCATTGCCTCAGCTTCAAATCTCGGGTGATGATAGACAGACATGCTGGCTTAAGACGCTCTGGTGTGAGGCCCCGCGAGGAAAGCATGAAGTCCGAAGTTCTTCCCTCACTGTTGTCGCGAAGGTAGGATAACCTTTTCGTGTCAATACCCGACGCCAGCGCAAAGGCTCCTATACTCTCACCCTCATGCCGGTCGCCGGCTAGTCAGCTTGTCTCTGTTGCATTCTGCTGGAAGTTCTTGTCCAAAGCGACTGGTGAGAGCAGCTGTGAGAGCCTGAAGATCACGACACTCTTCTGATGTCAGATCAATGAGTACCTGCAGTGCGGACCCCAAGGCGGGCGGTGTTCGCAGCTTCTTGCGTTCCACTCATGTGTATCGCGCCAGGTCACTTGTGCAGTAGGGTTCTAAGGACGTCCAATCCGTTGTATCGCGCAGCTTAGCAGGTGACCGAGAAGAGGACCGGCCGACTGGTAACTTGGGGTATCGCGGTGGCTGCGCGACCCACTCTGGCCGTGCTTGACGATCGCAACACTGTCCGGGAACACTGGTACCATCAGGTCGGTCTGCCTCTTTTCTCTCACAGCTCCGTGATCAGGCGCTTTAACGTGCGCATTCTCTAAGATGGCACGCTCTACTTCTTCAAGACTCTGTTCCATGAGCGCTTCAAACAGCCTGGTATCCCACTTCTGACACCAATGTAGCGACCCGTGGTCGAGTCTTGAAGATTTTCAAGCCGATTTCGCGTGCACCTCTTCTCAAGCTGTCGGCCATGGATTGCCAGCATTAGACGCAGCTGTACCCAGCTCTTTAATCTGAGCGCGTGTCCCATACACGACGACTACGAGCGTCTCGGCAGCACGCAGCTGTACCCAGCTTCTAAACGAGCACTGTGTCCCATACACCGCGACTCCAGAGTGTTCGGCATTAATTGCTTAGATGAAATCTAGCAATGAATAACAGCTCTGTCCTGTTGTATCTTTTATTCACAGATAGCCAGAAAGCAAAGCTCAAATTCATCCGCTTAACCACTGGCAAGGTCAACACAAACGACATTTCTTAGCGTATCTATTTACATTTTACAACCCGGGGCGATATCCCAACCATCCCACGGGCTCTGACAAACACTATATAACATTTACAACAGGAAAGACAATTCTGAACTTAGTTAATCTTTGTACAACAATAACTTTCACATAAATTTCCATAAATTCTCACAACTATTTACATAATTTACCCACAGAGCTCACTCGCCAGCTGGACTCCGGGTTCTTTCAATATATATAATCTTCAGCAATTTTAGTGCATTAAGATGATATCCCCAGATAATAAACCAGGTGATGGTGTTAAAGATGTGTCCAAAACAAGCATAACAAGTCTTAATACAGTAATAGCAATAACAGCAAACCAAGGGTATGATATTGAACAGTCTCATTTAGGGTACATGAAATAATTAGAAAAGAAAAAGAGGAGGAAAACGTAATTAAGCACAATAAAACATAAACATTTAGCGCCTAGTAATACTAAGTAATGATAAGTAATAGTAAGTAATAATAATATAAGAATATGAGAATATATCCTGATAAAAACCCGTATTTTAAAAACAAATAGATCTAGACAGTAGATTATTAATCCTAGCTTTATCATTTCACGCATGACTCACAATTATGTATCAGAATAGTCCGGATCAGCTTTAATTCATTTTCTGCCTCCTCCTTCTAGCGAAAACAAAGTGACCCTGCCATTCCACTTTCAGTTTTGCGGATACAGGAGGCCGTGTTGCAATTGGCTTGCCGTAGCGCTGTTTAATATTATATATAGAAGGTGGCGCGTTTGATAGCTGTTGCTGGAGAGAAGTCAGGGGAAGAGCCTTGGTGGGTGGTTTTCATATATAATATTTCCTTTTTCTGAGGTTCCATCACCTCTAACTTAAATGATAATGGACAAAGCGAACTATAAAAGATCTTAATTGGCAGGGGTCTGGCGGTGTTTTGATCCGGCGTCTTGTGACAAGCCGCTGCTATCTCAGATTCTGCTTTTAAAGTCTGATTATTTAGAAGAAAAAAGTTCAGTTGCGAATTTCACAGGGTTTAAACTTTCTCGATTCTCAGGCAGGCCTTCAATTCTGACATTATGCCTTCTACTCCCATCTTCTAAAGCAGCCAGTCTATCTCAGGTTTTTCTCGAGTTTTTACATTTCCAGACGGACATTTACTGCTCTTTCCTCGGCACTGGCAGCTAGATGTTAAGCTATTTCGATCCGATTCGTGAATATTCATTTGGCCTGTTTCATCTCCTGTTTTGAATTCCTGTTTCAGTCTCTCAAGTGCCTTTGCGTTGCTTTCTCATTAGCCTTCTCGCTTTTCTTTATATCTTCGTGAGCTCAGCGAGCAACACTTTCAGTTCAGATAGCTCAAATGTGCCTTCTTGTACGTAGATGAAGCAGCAGACTCTGCTGAAGCCGGTGTCCCGCTGCTCCAGTCCAGCGTAATTGCGTAACTGAAGCAGCGGACCTCCGGCCTTTTCCAGTTTCAGGTAATCCTCTCCAATCGGCGAGCTATCCACATCTGCACTCCGCGATCGCACCTTCGCTCCCTTTTCGCTCTCAGCCGGCAGCGATGTAGCGGACCATGGTCCTGAGGAGTCTGTACTTTTGGATGCTGGATTTCTAAAGAAACAACTGGAAAATATTTGTTAAGATGCATTGTCATTGGTTTTCATCTTGGACATTTTCTGCTGGGGTCAGAGCAGAAGAGGAAAACATGTAAGTGGTTGCATTACCCCCAAATCTTTTCCCAGTGCACTATTCGAACCAATCCCTGAAAAATTAACACTATGCCTAAGATCTGACAATAGTATAGTATAAGATCTAAGTACTGAAACCGTACAGTATATTTTCTGATATATACTGTAATTATACTATTGACATAAGGGCTGGGTGTTTGCAGGTACCTATCTTGCCAGTTAAACTAGCCTGAACTTTTTTGGTACACAGTATGAAAAGCAGAGTACTGTGATGACATGAGGAATTTCTGGAAATTCTACAAAGACAATAAATAAGCTAGAGTTTGTACTTGGGGCTCAGCATCTGTATGACTGCAGCAATATTGACAGGGTCACTCCTCGAAATTACAGAAAGTGCATTAAAGACTGAAGACAGGACTCACTTATTTAAAATCTGAAAAAAAAACTAATTAGTCATCTAGTTGAAGAAGAAGCCATTTAAAAAGTAACCAAATGATATATTGGGACATCTCTATTCACTAACTAAATATGGTTGATGGACTGATTGGTCTCCTCTCATTTGTCAAAAGTCTTATGTTCTTTTAGAATACTGAAAGAGATGTTATATTTTACTAAATGATTTGTTTTTTAGTTGAAAGAAAGATTATATTTTAATAATGAAGGAACTGTTATTGTTGACATAAAACACAAGCAGCTGAAAGACACGACAAGGTCTACATAGAGTTCTAAAGTATTACTATATGTCTACACAAAAATACTTCTTTTTAAAATTTAAACATTGCTTTCTGCATTTAGAAAATGTCAAAATACCCACACTTTCTTTTATTTATTATATTAATTTTGACTGTGTTTTTTTAACCTAGCAGTGTGTACACACTTTCTTCTATAGAATATCCCTTCTGCAATTGCTGCCCAACAGGATCCAGCCCTGCACACGACACAGTCCATTATAGGACCCACTTGTGCACACATCAATGCTCACTCACCCTAAACCAATTTACAGTCACTAGTTAACATTAAGCACACACCTTTTATAATTTGGGAGTAAGATGGCATACCTGGAAGAAATGAACTCATACTGAAGTTCATGTTTAAGTGTATTATTGTGTGTACTTTACATAGTACAATGAAATTCTTTCTTGCATGTTTCCATCTTGTTTTATCTTGGTAGAGTAGAGTAGAGTAGAGTAATATATATATTGCTCTACTTTCCCCAATTGTATTATTAATATGTAGCCACAGAATGCCTAATCTCACAGACTTACCACTGTTTATAAGGTATTATTGTATATAACTTATCCCCACCTTCCCTTCTATATCTATAACCTCAGGCAATTAGATGTAGTAAAAAGACAAGCAGGAATTAAGTTACACACAAAATAATGTATTACTGATAATATTCATAAATAATAACAAAATGCAAAGTACATTTGAATATTGGCAACCATACAACCTGATTAGGTGGTGATGTGTAGCTCAGGTGGCACACAGACTTGTAGTTACTTAAAATGTCTCTAGTTAAGGCATCATTGCTGCTCAGCTTTCAGCCACATGTCTGTTCAATATGTCTGCTGAGCTGTGCTCTTCATTGTGTTGTCTTCAGTTCATGGTCTTTTTCAGTTGTTAGTAAGAGAAAGATACTTCTACATCATCACAGGTTAGCAAGAGAGATGCTTCTTTCATCATATGTTGGTTAGTAAGAGAGAGAGAATGTGGTTGAGCAAGCAAATTTATAGGTTTTCTGTCTAACCCCTACAGCCAATAGGACATCATGGTACTTAAAGGCCTCTGAGACAAACCAATTCCAAACAGCCATATCTCAGACCAATGGGGGGAAATAGCACATCTTAACACTTGCAAACCCGACCCCCCCAGGACCATATGTTAAACTAACCTGGCTTTGTGTGTGGGTGTTGAAAGACTTTAGCAGAGAAATACTCATCAAACTGGTTTAAGACACATCCCCCAAATCCTGTCGTAAAATTACAAAGAAGCTTAGTCATAAACGGGGGAAAACACGAATGCCTCTCACCAAAGTAACACTAAATTACATTGCTTTGCCTAAATTATAAATAAAGACATACAAAACATTTATCAAGTTTTATGCACAATCTTACATCACAACACCTCTGACTAGTGATAATGGAATATCAACAAAAGTCAAAGATGACAATGAATTCAATGTGCATGGCATGTAACATGTGTATAAAAGAACATGTACTTGTATTTGTATATGGCCTGTTAACAAAACTGCTTCTGAATCTACTGATGTAAATAGTAGTGGTCCTGTACTGTTTGCCAAAAGGGAGAATGGAGAAAATTGAATGTGTGCAAGATTTCTGAGGTCTTCAATTATAATCATTTTTTTCTTTTTAAGGCAGCATCCGCAGAACAGTAGGGAGCTATGTACCAGTAATATTCTGTGACACAGTCTCTGTAGCACTTGGTCTCATGTTGAGGAAGTGCCATACAAGTGAATAATGAATTAAATGAGGATGGACTATATTATGCATCCATGGCAGCTGGTAAGGATGCAAACCGACCTGTAAATAAGTAAAGGCATTGGTGAGCTCTTGTAGCAATAGTTGAGATGTGTTGTGCTTGCTTCAGGTAATTAGTAATGGCCATGCTAGGAAACTGAATTCTTCTGGCCCTCCCAACAGCAACCTACCGTGCGAGATGGGAGTGTGGTCTGCCTATTGCTTCCTTAATTCTCTATTACAGGAGGAATCAGCACAATACTCTATGGGTGTTGAAGAGCAGTGTGAAAGGACTGATGCTGCAAATTCACACATGCTGGATTATGCCAGAGAGATCTCCTCAAAATTAATTTGCAGAGGGTTTCCTTTCTGTGCAAGTCTAGGAGTTTGGTCATTTGCTTTGGTGGCACAACAGTGTTAAATGCTGTGCTACAGTTTACAAAGTGCACTCTGGTATAGCAGTTTTTATTATTCAAGTATGCTAGGATGATGTTAAGTGCAAGAGATAAGGAATTTACTTGTGGACTGGCCGTGACAATATGCAAGATGGAAGTAGTCCTCACTGTCTAGAATATTTCATTTCAAGTGTCTCAACAGCAGTCTTTTCAATTACTTTATAATCAAGGGAGTGAATGCCATGGGTCTGTTGTCATTGAGACAGTTTTTGAGTATTTTAGCACAAGAAAAATTGTCTTACTGAAGCAGAGGGGGAGCTGCAGATTCTGTCATTGACATTTTAAAGATATAATTTAAAATGCCAACTCATTGTTTGATACAAATTATTTAAATGCCTCCTTAAGTTCCACCAATACTCCAATGGGCAGTCGTTTAAAAACAAATTGATATCGAGATTAAAGTAGGTGTAGAAAGAATGAAGTTCATCCAGAAAAGAATATGTAGATGAAACTGAAGTAAGTTTTAGTCTGTAGACCATGCAAATTGTTTAAAGGGGACCATGAATCAAAGATTAGCGGCCCCACTGTCATAACAACAACAACAACAACATTTATTTATATAGCACATTTTCATACAAACAGTAGCTCAAAGTGCTTTACATATTAAAGAATAGAAAAATGAAAGACATAATTATAAAAAATAAATCAACATTAACATCGAATAAGAGTAAGGTTCAATGGCCAGGGGGGACAGAAAAACAAAAACTCCAGACGGCTGGAGAAAAATAAAATCTGTAGGGATTCCAGACCATGATACCGCCCAGTCCCCTCTGGGCATTCTACCTAACATAAATGAAACAGTCCTCTTTGGATTTAGGGTTCTCACGGAAGGGCTTGATGATGATGATGGTCACGTAGACTTCTTCCTTTTAATCCGTCCATCATTGTTGGAGCATCATGAAGCTTTGAGTAGGTGGAGGTGGCGCAGGCCACCACCACAAAGAAACCGGAAAAAGAAACAGAAAAGAGAGTAGGGGTCAGTACCGATTTTAGAGCCACCATGAATAGTTGTTATGATGAATTGAACATACAGAGTATCAGGATTAAGTTAAATTACGATTAAAATGAAGTTATAAAAAGGCCATGTTAAAGTAATGTGTTTTCAGCAGTGTTTTAAACTGCTCTACTGTATCAGCCTGGCGAATTCCTATTGGCAGGCTATTCCACATTTTAGGTGCATAACAGCAGAAGGCCGCCTCACCACTTCTTTTAAGTTTTGTTCTTGGAATTCTAAGGAGACACTCATTTGAGGATCTGAGGTTACGATTTGGAATATAAGGTGTCAGACATTCCGATATATAAGATGGGGCGAGATTATTTAAGGCTTTATAAACCATAAGCAGAATTTTAAAGTCAATTCTGAATGACACAGGTAACCAGTGTAGTGACATCAAAACTGGAGAAATGTGTTCTGATTTTCTTTTCCTAGTTAGGATTCTAGCAGCTGCATTCTGCACTAGTTGCAAACGATTTATATCTTTTTGGGTAGTCCTGAGAGGAGTGCATTACAGTAATCTAGTCGACTGAAAACAAACGCGTGAACTAATTTCTCAGCATCTTTCAGTGATATAAGAGGTCTAACTTTACTTATGTTTCTTAAGTGAAAAATGCTGTCCTAATGATCTGATTAATATGTGATTTAAAATTCAGATTACAGTCAACAATCACCCCTAAGCTTTTTACCTCCGTCTTGACTTTTAATCCTAATGTATCCAGTTTATTTCTAATAGCCTCATTGTATCCATTATTGCTGATCACTAAAATTTCAGTTTTCTCTTTATTTAACTTGAGAAAATTACTATTCATCCATTCTGAGATACTAGTCAGACATTGTGTTAGTGAATCAATAGAATCGGGTCATCAGGTGCTATTGATAAGTACAGCTGTGTGTCATCAGCATAGCTGTGGTAGCTCACGTTGTGCCCTGAGATAATCTGACCTAACGGAAGCATGTAGATTGAGAATAACAGCGGACCCAGGATAGAGCCTTGTGGAACACCATATTGGATATCATGTGTCTTGAGTTGTAATTCCCACAACTAACAAAATATTTTCTCCCTGTCAGGTAGGATTCAAACCAATTTAAGACACTGCCAGAGAGGCCCACCCATTGACTAAGGCGATTTCTAAGAATGTTGTGATCAATGGTGTCAAATGCAGCACTCAGATCTAAGAGGATGAGAACAGATAAATGGCCTCTGTCTGCATTTACCCGCAAGTCATTTACTACTTTAACGAGTGCAGTTTCTGTGCTGTGATTTGTTCTAAAACCTGACTGAAATTTATCAAGAATAGCATGTTTATTTAGGTGGTCATTTAACTGCATAATGACTGCCTTCTCTAGAACTTTACTTAAGAAGGCAGGTTAGAGATGGGTCTAAAATTTTCAAGAGCGAGGGTCAAGATTATGTTTCTTAAGTAGGGGTTTAACTACAGCAGTCTTAAGACAGTCTGGGAAGACCCCAGTATCTAGTGACGAATTTACTGTGTCAAGAACATTATCAATTAGCACGCCTGATACTTCTTTGAAAAACCTTGTTGGTATCGGGTCAAGGGCGAGGTGGAGGGTTTTAATTGAGATATTATTTTTGTAAATCAGGTAAATCTATCCTAGTGAAAGAGTTTAATTTGTTTATAACAGGATGTTGGGGTTTAGGGGATCCTTAGTGTTGGGGAGATATACTATGTTATTTCTAATATCATTAATTTTTGATTGAAAATACAGCGACAGCCTCACAGGTTTCACTGGAAGCACTTAGGAGGCATTCCTTTGAGCTACCTGGGTTTAGTAGGCGATCAATTGTTGAAAATAAGACTCTAGGATTACTAGCATTGTTATTTATAATCTTGAAGTAGAAATAGCAGCGTCTCTCAAGACGGACAGTGTTATTGTATTCTGTTATTTTGACTTTTAATATTTCGTGGTGGATAGTAAGTTTAGTCTTCCTCCATTGACGCTCAGCTCTACGGCATGTTCTCTTTAAATCAGACACTCTTTGGGTCTTCCATGGTATACAATGCTAGAAGGTTTTTTCACTGTCTTTTCAGGTGCAACTATGTCAACAGCAGCTCTCACTTTAGAATTAAATCTTTCCACCTTACTATTTACATTGTCCTCGCTATTATAGCTGGCACTATAAACGGACTGATTGCTTAAAATGTTTGTAAGTTTTAAAGCTGCTGCCGAATCAAAGAAGCGTTTTTTAACAATATGCTTCTCATGAGTGTTTTTATCATTATTTCTATATTAAAAGTAGAAGAAAATGGTCTGATAGACCGATATCAATGATCTGTTTTATATCAACTTTCAGTCCTTTAGTAATCACTAAGTCTAATGTATGACCTGCTTTATGTGTAGGCTGATTTATGAGTTGTCTCAAATCAAAAGAATCCAGGAGGTTCATAAATTCTTTTACTTTTAGATCACACTGATTATCTATATGAAAATTAAAGTCGCCAACTATTAGGAGTGTGTCATAGTTAGTAATTAAAATTGACATTAAGTCAGAGAATTCCTCAAAAAATGACGCGTTATATTTAGGAGGTCTATACACGGATAGTACTAGAACTTGAGAATCTCCATGAATAACAACGGCGAGATACTCAAAGGACTTGAACTTACCAAAACTGACATCTTTACATTTTAATCGCTCGAGTAAATGTTAGCCAATCCGCCCCCCCTTTTTCCCTGGCGGTTTGAATGAGTAAAACTGTAATCCGTCGGCGCAGATTCGATTAAAACTGACGCGCATCTGAATTCAGCCATGTTTCATTTAGTGCAATAAGATCTATTTTTATCACTAATAAGATCGTTGATAAAAAACGTTTTGTTAGTTAAAGCTCTAACATTTAATAGTGCCATATTTAATGTTTCGGAGGTGCAGAGATGAGTACTATGTGCGTTATTGTTATTTGGAATAGGAACTAAATTATTATTATTAGCGCTCTGTGTATATTTTTGTTTAATCTGTGATCTGTTTTATAGTTTTAATACATTGTTCCTCTAAAATAGTGATTTTAATTAGATTATTGGAGTTTATGCCGTATTTCCTAGGTTTTCTACGTGCATTGAGATTGCTTATTACAGTATTAATGGTGTGAACTTTAACGGAAGACTCTATTAAACATTCATCATGTCCTGGCACAGCAGTATTATTTCGGAAGGGGTTAAGAGCAGAGATAGATAGTCAAGAAAACGAATTACCTTCGATATGTTTTCGGAGAGGACCCGGCGCCGAAACTGTTCGGATGCAGGCCATCACGCTTGAAGAGACGCGCCTTTCCAAAAGAGATTCCAATTGTTGATGAAACCGACATCCTTCTTCTTGCAGAAACCCTGTAGCCAGTTGTTCAACCCTAGCAGACGACTGTAGTACTCGTTGGATCGTCTGACGAGAGGTAGTGGACCAAACGAAGATCTTTGCCGATGGGGTCCTCTCCTTCGTGTCTCTAATCAAAGCTGCGAAGTCAGCCTTCAGGATTTCTGATTGTCGGTGCCTTATATCGCTTACGCCGCATGCAAGACGATTGATCCAACTGCCCTCTCCTTGTGTTTCTAGACTGCTGGCGCGCTTCATTACATCTCGGACACGAGCACCGGGAAAACAAGAAACAAACGATTTTGCATTAGGGCATGCGACATTAAGGTTTCTAACGATGGAATCACCTACCACTAATACATCACCAGGTGCTGAAGGCGAAATGGGGACGCGTAGAGGGTCAAACCGGTTCTGAGATAAAATGCTCGCCTGTGCCGATGGAGGTGCTCTGGCCTTGAACCCCGCCTGCATACTTCTTTATTGAAAATATGCAACAAATATTTTAACAGGTAAAGGAATTTTTGTTTTAAAGACCGTTAAATTTATTTTTGCACCATTTTGTGTAAAATAAAATTCATGTTAACATACCACAGATGGCATTTCTATTTGTGTGTACGTTTATACCTCTTGTTGCATTTTTTATGACTTGGATCTTATAAGACTATATAGTACTTTAATGTTGGTGTTTTTAATTTAAAACAGGCTGTTAAATACTTTAAAATGACCTGAGGCAATGAATTTTTACCCCTGCAAGCCACCTTGAATTAAACTTAACATTTATTTTAAAACATTTTTCTTACTGTTAATTAGCACATTTAGCTTCAAAATCTGTTTGTATAATAACATGAGCAGCTGGTGTTAGAAATATATTTTGTGAACTTGCTATAAGACAATTACATCTTACATAAATAACTAAATTACAAAATAGTTCATCACACTTTAACATATTTATAGCTAACTTGCATTTAATACAGCATACTAATCAATATCCATTTAAATTGCTGTAATTTAGTATAAGATTGCTTAAAGGAGCAACAACCAAAAGAAAAAAAAAATTAAAATCCTATTCTATGAACTGTATACATTTTTTGAGCAGTGATTTTTATATTTTTGTTTTCATGTTTTTGTTGAGTTTTTGGAATCTGTGTAGTAATGCATTATATAATTAATATAATTAATAACAATAATACACTGTGGTGTAAGATATGAATTTCAATTTAAAAACAAAGATCATAAATTAGAGAAACTGCAAATAAACAAGTTCACTTCTTCTTGTTTTGGTTAGTGTAGTTGCGTTTGCCCAAAAATTACCAAAGTTCTGCAGCTTCAGTAAGCTTCATGGGTTTCTGACAAAAGCTTGACACGTTGAAATGATTCCATAGACAAAATATCTTTATTTTAAAACTAAGAAAAAACTAACTAGTAAAAATTCAAAGTAAACAGTTTACACAAAAATAGAGAAAAGACTTGTACCGCTCTCAGAACCGGCACGATTATAATACACGCTGCCCTACTTGAGAGGCAGCAAAAAGAAAAAAAAAATAATCCGGGGCGCGAGTGACCAACACTACTTTTCTACTTCCCCACTTCAATTATAGAAACACACTAGTGAAGGCAGGATCAAGCAAAAAATGATTATTGGCAGACAATATATAGGATCACTGTAACAACAACAAAACCTTATATACATAAAATCGCTGCAGCGCTTCCCTTCCCCACACAAATCATAACACCAACACATAAAAACATACATTACTAATAAAGACATGAGCCAATGGAAACACACAAAAAAACAATGGATTTATAGTCTTTTAAATTTTATCTGTACGAGCGTTGATCTCAGTCTGTAGTGGTGAATGAGACGCCGACCATATCTCTTGTTCCGGGAAACGTTCTGATTAACAATTCCTTGTGCTTGCCCGTCAAGTCCTATCCCGTATTCCTTCCTCCCGAAAGAAAAAATCATTTGCTTGAATGAACCCGGTTCACCTGACGAATCCAAGAGGTGTTAATCCTTTCCCTCGTGCCTTTTTCTGTTATGGCCTCCTTCTCTACTCTTTTTCCCGCCACCTATTTACATTCGGATAGCTCCTCCCCGTACAGTCTGTTGGCCCTCCAAGCCAGGTACTCCCCTCCCTCTGTATAAAGGCCAGCCCTAAACATAAAGGCGTACCACAACAACAAGTAAGGGAAAAGGTACAAACTTACAGGTACATACACATATTTTAGTTGACCGTTACAGACTAGTATTGCAAAGAAAAGAAAAATTCTTGTTTAAGAGAAGCTTACAAATCTTGTTTCATTTCTGCTTATACAGCTGGACCATTTCTAAATGGTCAGAAAACTGTAAGCTTGTCCCATTTTCATACTGTAAATGGGGTTTTCGGTCCCTGCTAGCAATGGGACCTATTCTAAACAACAACTGACTTAATTAATGTTAACAAATGTAATTAACACTGCATCACAGATATATCTAAGAAGGTTCTATCTGATGTTAACTTACAGGGGGTAAAAGGCTATACCATAATCTATAGCTATGAAAGAAAATTATATTCTGCTCAAAATAAACAAACACTAATTGGAGTTTAACTTAAAGCATTAACTTTCTAAGATTGTCTCTAACAGTTAGTGAACACAGAAACATAAGAACATAAGCAATTTGACAAATGAGAGGAGACCATTCAGTCCATCAAGCCAATTCATTCAGCTAATAGCTAAGCTGTCCCAATATCTCATCCAGGTTCTTTAAGATTATCAAGGTTTCTACTTCA
This sequence comes from Polypterus senegalus, assembly GCF_016835505.1. NCBI lineage: Eukaryota > Metazoa > Chordata > Cladistia > Polypteriformes > Polypteridae > Polypterus > Polypterus senegalus. The sequence continues at coordinate 40,503,154 of NC_053159.1, forward strand.
ACTCCATGTCTCGGTAGTTTGTTCCAGAGTCCCACAATTCCATGCTTGGCCACTCTAGTGCATGACCATAGAAACAAATTTCAAACAAATGATCCAAAAATACTCATATTAATGCTAGAGGCATTGATTACCATATCAATGGGCTTTGTGTTCGGTATTTTTTTTTTACAATTTGCAGGCTATGTTTTTTAACGTTTTCATCAGTGTGAACATCATGTTAGTGTCGTTTATTGAGTTTTGTTAAATAGCTGTACTTCAAATGCCTATGTTGTTGTTTGGTATTAGTAAAAATATATTCAGAACACACAAAGCATATAATATTTGTTTATTAAGTAACAGATATCTTATTAACAATGCAAGTAATGCCATGGAAAACAGGTACATACAGTAGGTTATAATCATTACTACAGGCAACTGTTTCAGCTCGAATTTGATTGCAGGCGTATATTTGCTTTATTTCAAATAAGCCCCCTTGTCACTTGTATTAATGTTATTGAATGTTGCCATCCAAGTGTGAATTGCTGTCTGCCTCCCACAGATAGATGTACAGTAATCAAAGAAGAATTTCACGTTTATAATCATTCACATTGCTTCGCTTATTGTAAAATACCACACACACATTTAAAAAACTGTCCAATTATTTTAAGTAGTTACAAAACTCATGCCAACAAGATAACAAAAAGTTGCAGAATGTGGACTTTCCTGACTCTGATGATGGGGGTCTGATAGTGGGTTTGAACTAGACAATGATGTGTTATCTGATTCTGAGCCAGAGGCTGAGTGTGCATGGAAACAGGTGCCTGGGTGTGAACTGGAGTCTCATATAGAAACATCCCAAGCTCCTCACAACAAAAATACTAAAGCTAGGATCATCAAGCCAGCATCAATTTACAGTAATAAAAAGGAGAAGGCATAAGATGGTACAGAGTGAGTGGAGCAAGCTGTGTGCAAAGAACCTAACATAAATTACTGTAATTTTGTGTGCAAGAGCTGCTGATTAAAATACTCCAAAAATCTGATGTCTGCGTACATGTTGCTTGTCTTTTGCAAATATTTACACACATATGCTGTGCAATATGAGAGTATGACTATAGATTTTAAGCTTTTTTGACAGAGAAATATTATTTTTTAATACTGAAGCACAGCTCTAGAAACTGGGCACTGGGAGAAGCTCAGCTGATCTTTTAAGGCACGGGTGTCCAACTCCAGTCCTGGTGGGCCGCAGTGGCTGCAGGTTTTCATTCTAACACTAATCAGTAAGCACCTTGCACTGCTAATTAACTCCTTTACCCTGAATTGATTTGTCTCTTCATTAAATGACAGCCAAACGGAAATGAGATGTGAAACGAGCTGACAGATGACCAGCTAAATCAGGACTTCAAATTCCAATCAATTTCACCCCAACCAGTTTCTTAATGAAAATCAATTCTTGCTGTTAATTAAAGCCGTTATTGAATATCGTGACTTGTTGCTGCTCTCATTCTGCCACAGCAGACTGCTGATTTTCTGTTTCAACCGTCAAGATGTTTTGGTGACTTGAGCAGATCAACATGGCCGAGACCGTCACCTTTTTTTATTTTCAGGCTGTTTTGTGTCTCATTATTGTTTGGCTAATCGTTAAGGAAAAAGAAGCCACTTAGGAATCTGAGTCATTTAAAACAAAGGTAAAACAAGTTAATCAGCAGCAAAAATGGCTCACTAATTAAAGAGATGGTTAGAATGAAAACCTGCAGCCACTGTGGCCCACCAGGACCGGAGCTGGACACCCCTGTTTTAAGGTGTTTTCACACTCATAGTGATGGAGGTATAATGTGCAGAGGAGAGATGCTGGGTATATTGGGAGAAGGATGCTAAGGATAGAGCTGCCAGGAAAGAGAAAAAGAGGAAGGCCTAAAAGAAGGTTTATGGATGTGGTGAGTGAGGACATGCAGGTGATGGGTGTTAAAGAACAACATGCAGAGGACAGAAAGATATGGAAGAAGATGATCCGCTGTGGCAACCCCTAACGGGAACAGCTGAAAGAAGAAGAAGAAGTGGAGGTATAATGGTCTTTAGGTGTATTTCAGGACTTGGCCTAGGCCCCTTGAAGGGTACTTTTAATGCTACGGTAAAATTCGGGCCTCTGGCAAGGCCAGTAACAGCCTGCGCTGTGTTGAATAAATGTGCAGACATGAAGTTTATTACACTGATAATAATATGAAATGAACTTTACATTGTTGAGAGAGCCAATGCTATTATGCACCTGCATATAATTACAAAGTGTTATAGAAGTGTGAGACCACATAATGTGAACAAAAGTTATTGACCATATTTTTTGAAGTTATATACACTTATAAAATGTCACCAGGTCATGTCACTAGCAGAAATTGTCACATGATTCTGCACTTATGGAGTGTATTGATAAGGAGAATGACACAGAGTATTGGAGTCAGGTAGAGAACTTTGTGTCTTGCTGAAAAGAAAATTGTCTGTACCTTAATAGCAAACTTTCAAACACAGGATTTAACACTGAACTCTGATTATTACTAAAAACTCTGCCTTTTGTATTCTACATTATGAAATATGTGCATAAAGTGTTCATAGGCCAAATGAACACTCTTCACACAAGTTAATGTGATTTGAGCCTTGCTGCTGTTTCGGTAAAATTCAAAAGCAGCTGTGAATTAAATCTGTACTCTCCTTCTTTAAATGCTTTTGTAACCCATAAATGCAGGAGTTCGCAAAGTCACATAATTGTAGTGCACAGTTTTTTATTGGTAGCCTATAGTAGATCACCACTTTTCTAAAGACCTATGATTATTATCAATCAGTTTTTAAATATGTGGGATGTTATGCTAAACAGAAGAAATAGCAACCTTCCTTTCATATTCTGAACCTGCTTTTTCCATTACTGGGTCGTGGGGAGCCAGAGCCTATTCCGAAGCAGTGAGCACATTATGCAAAGATATGTCAGCATGATGTTTAATATTGCCAGCTAGAAGCAGGCATTTAAAAGTAAAATCAGTACTTTTTTACTGGTTGGTGTTGGAAAAGAAGTAAATGACTATCGTGCTTCTGCCTGTGTGAAAAACAGCTGTTCCAGGAGGATTTATTATTAAATAAACATAGCAGAGTCCCAGGAACCTAATGTTGAACCGATCTTAATGAATTGGCCTCCCCAGTAACCAGAATGTAATCTAAATACCTTAAACTGTTTGACGTAGATATCCAACATCAATTTACAACAAATGTAGAATAACCTAAAGTGAACATGGTCCACAGATCCTCTGCTGCATATTTCATATCTTGCTATTCAGAGGGAATTTAGGAATACCTATCAAGGTAATAGTTATTGAAGAAATATTACAGATGTTGAACAAAAATGTATCAAACAATACGGAAATATATATACAAGAATATTTGCTGGATATTTTTATGTACTATCAAACAAAGGATAATTAGAATATAGTATGCACAGAATTAAGAATATATAATATGATTACACACTTAGTTTAATTAAACACTTGTTTTACTATGTGGTTTTGCACCTTATTAAGAATTTATTAATTTTAAAGTATATTATAATCTGACAGGCAATACTGTGTAAGCAGTATTAAGCACTGAATCACATGGAGCCTTAGACAGTTAAAACAGCGGAATGCACTTACATGTAACTACTCCACTAATGTAAAATGGCTCCCTGAAAGCCAATGACAAAGACTAGGTGAAGGATTAGCAATAAAAGGGCATGGTTGAAAATTTACCGGACAAAGATGTAAAAATGCCAAAATGTGTTGGCTACTAGCATATGGGCATGGATGGGCATAACCTAATGAAAAAATGAATGAAACTTACTGGATAAAGGTGGCAAATTGCCATTAGATATTGTCCATTGGCAGGAGTGTCAAAGTATATTATCTATAATAAGCTATGTATAAAAATGTGTCCGAGCCCAGGAATAGCGTCTCACTGCGCACAAACAAGCATGGATGTTATTATCTTTTAATAAAAGTCTAAAACTGTAACCAGAAGGCTTTTGGACTCTGCGTGATTTCCTGGCTTTGGATATTATTGGCTTGGGATTTTATTCATTGTTTGTAGTTAACAATGCTTTATATTCCAGCTGAGCTAACCAAACAGAAAAACTCTAGCCAAAGCGGCAAACACCCATTGACAACATTGTCTAATCAAGCAGACTCCTTAACATGTAATTAAAGCTCACATTTGACAGGAACAGGTCTGTCAGTTAACTGGCAGCCACGAAAGTGTGTCTGTCGTGCTGAATATCATAAGTCTAATAACAACATTGTGCATTTGTTCACAAAGCATATGACTGAGTTTCTGTACCCAGGTGATATGTTACAGTGGAACAGTTAGCTATTCAAGCCATAGCATTCTTAATGTAACAGAAATGAGACAGAGCGATGAAAGAAATGCAAAATAGTTTTATTTCTTGCAAAATATTGTCATTTTGTATTTTTAAATTAATGTGGGAATATTAATAGGTTAATCTAACAGTGTTAAATTAAATTAAATAATAGTTTTTAAATTGGCTTAACTAAATTAATAGGGAATCTGGAATAATCTAGAGCATTGCACAGTTATGTTTGAGAGTACCTTATTAACATTGCATACAATGGGGATTCCCAACTGGGGGTAAATTTCACCAACTCAGGCGGTAAATTTGCTTTAAAAAAAGCTGAAGTCGCAAAGATCTCCATTAGTTTCCAATGATGACATGAGATTTGCTCTTTCAACAACTGCACCAAGGATACCCAAAATCGTATGTGAAAAGCAGGAGCAAGCATCTCACTGATTGATGTGTTCTCATTGACTCAGTGTGTTTCATTCTGGTATACCTGTATCTGCTCATCATTAGTTGTTTTTAAAAACGTGAAAAGGCCTTATTATGTTATTGTTATTTGGATTTAAAATAAAAATGATAAAAACAGTATCTTAAAATTACCCGTTTATCTATCACTTTTTTATGACTGAAGTATAAAATCAAATTACTGAACAAAACAGAATGGGAGTAAATTTACTTTAAAAAAGTTGCCATGGGGTAAACAAAGCGAAAAATGTCCGGAAACTCTGGCTTAAAGTATCACTATCACTTGAATCATGTAGCAAGGGCACTGTACCAGAAATAGTCAAAAGAAGAAAACTGTTCAGCAGAAACAAGTCTTTAAATAAGAACTGCTTCCTCGATATTTTTTACAATTATTTGTTTTAATAATAACCCAGCCACAGGGGATGCACAAACCAGTGTGTTTCTTTGTGTCGGTTCCAAGCACATATCATTTCCATATAAATGGGGAGGGTTACGTCAGGAAGGGCATCCGGTGTAAAATTTTGCCAAATCAATATGCGGACAATCATACACATTTCCATACCGAATTGGTTGAGCCCCGGGTTAACAGTGGCCGCCACCAGTACTGTTAGCCAACAGGGTGCTGGCGAAAATTGGGCTACTGTTGGCTGAAGAGGAAGAAGAAGGAGAAGAAGAGGGGGGAGACATGTCCAGAGGCAGGAGGAGAGGAGGAAAGTAAAGAAAGTGGAACTGAGGGTAGGAACTTTGAATGCTGGCAGTATGACTGGTAAGGGGAGAAAGTTAACAGTTATGATGGAGAGAAGGAAGGTTGATATATTGTGCGTGCAAGAGACTAAATGGAAGGGGAGTAAGGCCAGGTGGATCAGAGGTGGATTCAAATTGTTCTATCATGGTGTGGATGGGAAGAGAAATGGAGTAGGGGTTATTCTGAAGGAACAGTATGTCAAGAGTGTTTTGGAGGTGAAAACAGTGACAGACAGAGTAATGTAGAGTAAAGGTGTGATGATGAATGTTGTTAGTGCATATGCTGCCACAAGTTGGGTGTGCAATGGGTGAGAAAGTAGATTTTTGGAGTGAGTTGGATGAAGTGATGAACAGTGTACCCAAGGGACAGAAAGTGGTGATTGCAGCGGATTTCAAAGGACACGTTGGTGAAGGGAACAGTGGAGATGAGGAGGTGATGGGTAGGTATTGTGTCAAGGAAAGGAATGAAGAAGGTCAGAGGATGGTTAATTTTGTCAAAAGGATGGACATGGCTGTGGTGAATACATATTTTAAGAAGAGGGAGGAACATAGGGTTATGTACAAGAGTGAAGGAAGATGCACACAGGTAGATTACATCCTATGCTGAAGAGTTGATCTGAAGGAGATTGAAGACTGCAAAGTGGTGACAGGGGAAAGTGTAGTTAAGCAGCATAGGATGGTGGTCTGTAGGATGATGTTGGAGCTCAAGAAGAGGAAGAGAGTGAGGGCAGAGCCAAGGATCAAATGGTGGAAGTTGAAAAAAGAAGACTAGAAGGTTGAGTTTAGGGAGGAGGTGAGACATGCACTGGGCGGCAGTGAAGAGTTACCAGACAGCTGTGAAACTACAGCAGATGTAGTAAGGGTGACAGCAAGAAGGCTGCTTGGCATGATATCTGGAAAGAGGAGGAAAAGGAAACCTGGTGGTGGAATAAGGAAATACAGGAGAGTATACAGAGGAAGAGGATGGCAAAGAAGAAGTGGGATAGTCAGAGAGATGCAGAAAGTATACAAGAGTACAAGGAGATAAGGCACAAGTTGAAGAGAGAGGTGGCAAGGCTGAAGAAAAGGTGTTTGATGAGTTGTATGAGAGGTTGGACAATAAAGAGGGAGAAAAGGACCTGTACCGATTGGTTAGACAGAGGGACTGAGCAGGGAAAGATGTGCAGCAGGTTAGGGTGATAAAGGATAAAGATGGAAACGTACTCACAAGTGAGGAAAGTGTGTTGAGCAGATGGAAAGTGTACTTTGAGAGGCTGATGAATGAAGAGAACAAGGGAGAGAAGAGGTTGGAAGATGTGGAGATAGTGAATCAGGAAGTGCAATGGATTAGCAAGGAGGAAGTAAGGACAGCTATGAAGAGGATGAAAAATGGAAAGGCCGCTGGTCCAGATGACATACCAATGGAAGCACGGAGGTGTTTAGGAGAGATGGCAGTGGCGTTTTTAACCAGATTGTTTAATGGAATCTTGGAAAGTGAGAGGATGCCTGAGGATTGGAGAAGTAGTGTACTGGTGCCGATATTTAAGAATAAGGGGGATGTGCAGGAATGCAGTAACTACAGGGGAATAAAATTGATGAGCCACAGCATGAAGTTATGGGAAAGAGTAGTGGAAGCTAGGTTAAGAAGTGAGGTGGTGATAAATGAGCAGCAGTATGGTTTCAGACGAGGTTAGTCAGGAGACCCTGTGGAGTATGATGTTTGCTGATGACATTGTGATCTGTAGTGATAGTAAGGAGCAGGTTGAGGAGACCCTGGAGAGGTGGAGATATGCTCTAGAGGGAAGAGGAATGAAGGTCAGTAGGAACGAGACAGAATACATGTGTGTAAATGAGAGGGAGGTCAGTGGAATGGTTAGGATGCCGGGAGTAGAGTTGGCAAAGGTGGATGAGTTTAAACACCTGGGATCAACAGTACAGAGTAATGGGGATTGTGGAAGAGATGTAAAAAACAGAGTGCAGGCAGGGTGGAATGGGTGGAGAAGAGTGTCAGGAGTAATTTGTGACAGATGGGAATCAGCAAGAGTGAAAGGGAAGGTCTACAGGACGGTAGTGAGACCAGCTATGTTATATGGGTTGGAGACGGTGGCACTGACCAGAAAGCAGGAGACAGAGCTGGAGGTGGCAGAGTTAAAGATGCTAATATTTGCATTGGGCGTGACGAGGATGAAAAGGATTAGAAATGAGTACATTAGAGGGTCAGCTCAAGTTGAACGGTTGGGAGACAAAAGTCAGAGAGTTCGAGATTGCATTGGTTTGGATGTGCAGAGGAGAGATGCTGAGTATATTGGGAGAAGGATACTATGGATAGAGCTTCCAGGGAAGAGGAAAAGAGGAAGGGCTAAGTGAAGGTTTATGGATGTGGTGAGAGAAGACATGCAGGTGATGGGTGTAAAAGAACAAGATGCAGAGGACAGAAAGATATGGAAGAAGGTGATCCGCTGTGGTGACCCCTAACCTGAGCAGCCAAAAGAAGAAGATTTGTTTTAATAATAATAAAAACAAAAGAACAATTTATGATAAAATCAGTTCTTAATTCATAAACAAAAAAAACATTGGATATGCAAAAATTTCTGGTCAGCGTTGCTAAAATTCACTTAAAACAGCCTTGCCGATTATCATATTTATAATTTGAAGTTATTATTGTACACCAAATGAAATCACAGCTACTGCAGTCAGGAAACTGGAATAGATTCTTAAAGTGTTTAATTTCATTTGCTGGCTCAGCTTCAACTGTATTTTAAAGTTCAGAATTTATCTTATAAATTGGCTAACACTTTCAAGAGGAGGCTTTAAAACACAAGAAGGTAGTTTTGAATAACAAATACTGGAAAATATGTGATCTGAATAAGACTCATCCCATAAAAAGCAACATCACTATATACTTGAACTCCCATTTTCAGCATATGAGATCAGCAAGTTGATTTTCTTGCACACTCACATATAATTGCAGAAAAAAATTATTGTCTTCCCAAATATTCTGTCTAAGTAATTTGCAAAGAAATTCACATGAGATCATATCCTGAATACAAAACATAATACCAAAACATTAATTTTGTTTAAAGAAAGCCCATTTTTTCTGATTCAGTATGAGAAACTGTTATATATTTTGTCTAATGCACACCCAGTTTGTTTCATATAACCATGAACTCATAAAATGAACATACAGTAAATATATATTTTTTTTAATTGGTTATTTCTTTGCATCTTACTGCCCTCAACAATCTCCTAGATAATGGACTACCTGGCCAAAAGTCAGTAGTTTATGAAGCTGAGGGACTATGTTTCAGAAATGGTGGTTTGTAATTGTGGAGCACCTCTGAGAACTGTCCTATCTCCTCTCATGTTCACACTCTACACAAAAGATTTCCAGCACAATACTTTCCAGTGCTTGCCATCTACAGAAATGTTCATAAGAATCATCTATTATAGGCTGGTTTAATGATAGAGATGATTTGAAGTACAGGAGGACTTTGTCTTGTGGTGCAGTGACAACAACTTGTAGCTCAACATCAGCAAGACAAAAGAACTGGTGGTGGACTTTAGTCAGAATTGATGTATAGGACAGTGCCCAGGATGTACTCTAAAAGCCTGACGAAAACCTTAACTTCAGCCATACACTTCCTTGAGAAGTTAGGGTTTAGGTGTACTTTGAAGCTCATAAACATGGGCAGTGGTTTAAAATTCATAACTGCAACAGGTGCCAAGTAACCTCGAGCCCTACAAAAGAGCTGGAGCAGCAGGATAGTGCTTCCTCCCGGAGCAATGCGATCCTGACGACATCGGCGTCGGTCACTTATAAATCAAAAGGGGTGCAAACAGCAAAGGGTCTCTCTCTTACGCATAGAGAGACCCAGACTGTGAGAAAGCCCCAGATTAAAAAGGAGATCCCGGAGGGGAAATGGGGGTCTCCTGATAATATAGAGTGTGGAGCTGTGAGTTCAAATGTGGCTGACGGTGGAGCCAACGTTTCCATCCTGTTTTCAGTCTCGCAGGGTGAGACTATTGGGAGGTAGGCGGCTGTGCTATGAATTCTGCCGGCTGGGCCATATGTGGAGAAATTGTCCACGGAGAACCAGGGAGGAATTTAAGTCAGAAGTACAATGTCTCCCCATGGTTCTCTTGTGATTGCTTTTCAGGGCAAAGACATGGTCCGGCCACAGCCAATGGCACCTCCTGGAGGAAAATGACCCTCACGGGGTTGGACGCTGTACCCCACTGTGCTTCGCTAAGGGTGGGGAACTGTGAGAGACGGTCAGCAGTTCCTCCTGGCCAACACATCCAGGCTGCTAGATGGAGACTTCCCTGCAGCTTCCCGCAGGGCACCATGGGAGATGGAGTTCGGCTTCACAGCCCTACTGGGTGCCGTGGGTGCCGCCATGTGATGCTGCAGGAAGATAGGGAATTTTTTATTTTCCCTATAGCTCGGAAGTACTCTCAAGTCATGGGGACAGAAGAACAGGGGGGTATTTTTCGTACTTGGATTACTCCAGATGTAATTTGTTGACGATTTGGCATAATCCTGGATCTGTCCGGTTTTTGAAACTGTTGCTGGATGTGTTGTCATAGCAGCACATCCAAATCCTCAAACCTGTTTGGAGCAGGTTTGTTCTATGTAAACAAGGATTACCTCACACACTTAATCAGTGTCCGTAAATGGAATTAATTCAGTCATGGCTTCGCCGTTCATGAATGAGTGACCAATTAATATCGGTGTGCAAATTATAAGAAGAGAATTTCATATAGAGAGGGCTTTGTGTGATTGGCAAGATCCTTTTTTGCTCCCGGAGGAAATTCTTTTCGAAAGATACCGCTTTAGCCAAGGGGGAATATTGTACCTCAAAGATTTATTAGCACCTTATATTCGAAATCAAACTAGGCGAGGTCGGGCTCTCACAACCACACAGACAGTATGCATTGCTTTGTTTTTTGCAAGCAGTAATTTTCTTTATATACTGTAGGCGATGTGGAAAATCTATCTAAAAATGCAGTTTGCCAGGCAATTCGTAAAGTCTGTTTGGCTCTGAAATATTTCCTTTGGGTTTTCATAGTGTTTCCTGGACACCTGTGTGTGCAGACAATAAAAGAGGCGTTTCATGCCATTGCAGGTAGGTAATACACAGGCAAAACACTCACAGTTCCATAAAGAATTTTACAATCAGCATAACATTCTCATTACCCAGGATTTCCAAATGTGATTGGGGCACATGGGACTGATCAGAGTGGAGTTTGATCAAACATCCATCCATTATCCAACCTGCTATGTCCAACAGGGTTTTAACTACAGGGTCATGGGGGTCAGCTGGAGCCAATCCCAGCCAACATAGGGCGCAAGTCAAGAAACTAAACCTGGACAGGGCACCAGCCCACCACAGGGTGCACACACACCAAGGACGATTTAGGATCGCCAATGCGCCTAACCTGCATGTCTTCAGACTGTGGGAGGAAACCGGAGTACCTGAAGGAAACCCACGCAGACATGGGAAGTACATGCAAACTCCACGCAGGGTGGACCCGGGAAGCAAACCTGGGCCACCTAACTGCAAGGCAGCAGCAATACCGACTGCGCCACCGTGCTGCCCTGATTAAGCATTATTTGAAAAATTTACCTCTCTTCCTGATGAATAATCTGACACATTGTCTTCATCAAATATTTGACATTCGTCAATATCTCATTGGTCAGACACAGGTTCTGGGGATATGACATTTCCTGCAACTGACCCAAAAAAAAAAAAAAAAAAAAGAGCTATATGGATGTATACCTATGGCACACATTGAGGACAAATATATGCAATGACCATCCTTTATCTGAAATGAAGTGACCACTGCATCCTGCCACTGGTTCTGAGGAGGAGCTTCCCCAAGAATGCCCTCAGAAACAGGGAGATGGGCATTTTGCTGGAGAGCCAACTCTTCTGCAGGGGTTAGGTCTGGATGACGTGGACCTCCACCTGTTTTTTGCTTGTCTGCCTTCTTATTAGCTTTAAAATTAATGTTTTTTATATTATATATATAATTCTTTATGTCAACAATTCTTTAAATAGTTATATACCAATATTTACCAGTTTGAAGAATATACTTCTACTTCACTTTAACCTGTTCCCATGTTCTCCTTGTGCTCACGTTTGATCTGGAATAATGACATTAAATAATAATTAATCTGACACATAAGAAATGAAACGCTGCATTCAGTAAGTACAATGCACACTACTTACTCGTTTAACACTAGAATTACCAGAGTCTACGAAAAAACTCGTAGATCCGTCCCACCTTAAATTGCTTCTTAAAACCGTTCTCACCTCTCCGCCAGCCTCCTTTGTCCTGTAAATGTGCCGATAAAAACAAACTGCAAGCAACCGGCTATTCCATCCCCCCACCGACTTAGAATGTGCACGAACTTCTCCCAGCTCATGCCTCGATTATCTGGGAGCGAAGTGGAGTTTTAGAGTGGAAATAATAGATTGTTATTTGGAACACACGCATTTCATGTGTGTTCCGTGTCTACAGTAATCTGTGTAAACACAATGTTAAAACAGAAACATTTTCATATTTTAGTAATAAATGTTACAAAATGTAGACATAAACTATAAAATGTGTGAAGCCTGAAGGCCAAAGATCAAATAAACACTTTCATAAAAGGTTCAAGAGCCTTGCAACAGCTTCTGTGGAGTACTGGTAAGATTTCGTCACTTAGAACGCAGCAGACTTGGTGTACCTTTATTGAACCGAGTTTAATTCCCCACCGGGGAGAAAATTTATTTATTTTCAACCTTCGCCGTTCTGCCTGCCTGAACTCCCTGTCTATCTATATAGTAATAATAGTAATTTTATTATTATATAGGAGCTTCCCTGTCTGCCTATCATATAGTGCCTTTCCTTCCTTCCTATCTATCTATATATCTATCCCCTTAGCTGTTTTTATATACATGTATCTATTATACAGTGCCTTCCCTGTTTATTTATATATCTAGTGCCTTCTCTGCTTGTCTGTCTGTCTGATTGCATATAGCGCTGAACTTACTGCTCTGTACTATTCTGTCCTCTGCATGTCCTAGAGCACAAAAGAAACACCACCATACAGCAACATGTGCGAACTGGCAAGATTGGGGAAAAAAACACGTGGTCACTGATTACAAACCGCAAGATGAATGAAAGAGACAATATATGTAAAAACATCATCACACTAATGCAATATTATTTGAAAACGAACAGCGTCAGATCGGGTTTGAATATGTGCCCAATCTGACGCTGTTTGTTTTCAAATAATATTGCATGTACTGTGCGTTGAAACTGCTGCACTGAATAAGCTGACGCTTCTGTAACAGCGCCAGCGTATTCAAACCCGATCTGACGCTGTTCGTTTTCAAATATTATTGCATGTACTGTACTATTTTAGGATAAAAACATACATTTGATTTCAGTCAGTCTGTAAGAGCCAGTGTAAATGCATAATAATTGTAAAGGTTAGCTTTTTTTTAATTCAGTTCCATTCTCTCAGTCGCGTTCATGATCAACCCCCTCACCATCTGACACTTCTGTTTTCACATAAAGACGCTATAGCTCAAATGTGATTTATTTGGAGACGCGCTATAGCTCGAATGTTATTTATATAGGGTAGAAAGTACAGTGTCAGGTGCTCATTCAGTGTAATAGGAACCATAGCACAGAGAGATGTGTACACTGCAACAAGTACACATGTCATAAATGTAGGAAAGGTGTGTGGGAATTGTTAATATTTGAATGTGATAATTTTATATAGCATGGATCGGAAATCAACAGTTCTTAGCATTGCACCACGCAAGCTGTCGTATCAACTGCCTACCGTAATTTACTTTATTTTTTCTTCACTTATAGTCTAGAATGAAAGTGCACTTGTTTTGCTATACGTGTACACCAACATATGTTCCTGTGTTTGAGCGACACGAGCATGCTCAAAAAATAGACGTGTAATGCCACGAAAAGTGCACGCAGGCACTTCAGTTCACAAGCATTGGTACAAGAATGCAGTCACAAGTACGCTGCAGAGCTACAGCGTATCTGTATGTGAAAACAGTAGTTTCTTGGCTTAGGATCCTGAACATGACTGAGAGAATAAAAAGTGAATAATAAAAAATAAAATAATCTTTACAAGTATCCTAAATTACACAGGCTGTTACACACTGAAATCAAATGTATGGTTTTATTCTAAAATAGTAAGAATATGAGCAGTTTACTTCTCAAAACTGAGTCATACGGGATCGAACTCACGACCTTTTGATAACCAGTTAGCAGCTGATGCCATTATGCTACCACGGCAGTTGTAATAAGAGTGTGTCAATGTGGCATGCTAAAGTGGCTTTTTCTGCAGATATATTTTTGAATAAAAGCATATTTGTTCTGTTATATTTGTACCTTTTGTGAAAGTGTTTCTTTGATATTTGGACTTCAGGCTTCATACATTATATAGTTTATGCCTACATTTTGTCATTTACTATTACAATATGAAAAACGTTTCTGTTTTAAAAATGTGTTTACACGGATTACTGTAGAAACAGAACACACGTGAAATGCATGTATTCCAAATAATGACTTATTATTTCCACTCTAAAACTCCACTTCACTCCCAGATAATCAATGAAGGCATGAGCTGGGAGAAGTTCGTGCACATTCTAAGTCAGTGGGGGATGGAATAGCCGGCTACTTGCAACTTTTCTTTATCAGCACATTTAGATTAACAAAAGACACTGGCGGAGAGGTGAGAACGGTTTTATGAAGCGATTTAAGGTGGGACGGATCTACGAGTTTTTTCGTCGGCTCTGGTAATTCTAGTGTTAATTTGTCGGCCACGTTTTGCCAGCTGTCTTTTGTGGTTTGGGCTTCTTTTGCAGTGTTACCCCTTGTGCATATTAAATCTTGAAATTCTTCATATCCTTCGAATAAAAGGTCCTGCTCCGCTTGTGTGAAAAAATGCACCTGTTCTTTTGTCATTTTGTTACAGTCTATCAAAAACTTGCTGATCATGTTTTCTAGACTCAATATACTGTATATGGGCTTTTCAAACAGCACAGGCGTGCGCAATCATCTTGGATGATTAGACCCAGCTAGATTAATCTACTACACAGCTGCATTTGAAAAACCGACTTATCCCGGATGAGTTTCACCAGCATTAACTCATCCAAGATGGGGCATCTGATCTCGGATGATTTAAGCGATGTACGGAAAATACCCCCCAGAAGTACTTCTGGGCTGAAGAAAATTATAAGTCTTCACCTGACCAGGAAGTGCTATTGAATCACGTGGACTGAAGGACAGGAGCACTTCTGGGTCACAGGCTATTTAAAGAACTATGGGAAACCCAGCAAGCTGAGTCAGAGTTGGGAGGAAGTGTGACAGAGCTGCTGGGAGTGGAGGATATGTTTATTTATATTGATTATTGATTATTGTTGGAGTATTGTGGCGTGTGTGGTACTTTGTGCATTTTATTGAAGAAAAATATTAAAAGATTCTTCTTGGTGTTTTACTGTCTGGTTGGTTTCACGGGGCAACAGCGACCCCTAGTGCCACATGGGTAAAAAATTGATTACAAAATTTGACCAAGACGAACAGAGGTGGTAAGTTGAATAAAATCGTATAAACGCCCAACACGCTAAGCACTTCACCAATGCTTCTTAATTTTCATATTGAAGTAATTTGACAAAACTTCAGTATCAATTAATCAAAATGATTTTTTTTAATAATTCAATCGTCTACATTGGTCTTGGACCTTTGACCGTTTGATTGAAAGTCCAATACGCTAACCACTTGCCCAACACCAGTAATTCATATATATGTGTGTTGGCTAAAAGTACAATATAAGGAAATGCAAATTTTAAATTTGATGTAATTAACGTACAGATTCAAGGTCAAAACTAATAAAATATTGCATTGTCACTGGAGATCAGCATCAATGTAAAGTTTGAAGTAAATCAGTTTGGTAAAAGTGGGTACAAAATCGAATGCAAAATTTAACCAAGACATGCAGACACAGAAAGGTGAATAAAATTGTGTAATAATAATAAAAACAAACTAAACAATTTTTGTGAAAGTTTGCATGTAGGTTGCAGTTGTTCAAACTTAAAGGATAGACCATATAATATTTAAAAAAACTTTCAGATTTCAAAACCTGTACATTATTTCAAAATGGCAGAGTCAATCCTAATGACATTTTGCATGTTAAATAAAACTGAACAAACTTAAAATCTAGGCTACTTGACATTTCAAAAATTTAGTAAGGAATGATTAGATGATTGGATAATGGATGGATGGATGGATGGATGGATGATTTTATAATGGTAAATTTGGGAGGAGCAGTCATAAAAAATATGCATAGTTTTAAGCTAGCTTAATCTTAAAGTTAGTTCATGAAATTCTACATACATGTTACTGTTGATATAACTTAAAATGTAGACATTAAGGCCTTTCAAAAGTTCCAAGGAGAAGAAAAATGAATTGGGTTGTAATGGGGGAGGCTCAAAACCAAAACTTTGTTATAATACCAAAATGATTCAGTCAATGGGAATGAAATTGGCATTTTGTTTAGTTTTAGCCTTATTTACAATGAAGTGTACATTCCACATCAGTGATTTAATGGAAAGGTTGTAGTGTGAGGGGAGACCATGCAAAAATCACATGCCACAGCTATAAGTTTTTTCCAGTGGTCCCTGTCATTTTCCATTGTCATATGCCTTGTTCCTCGCCACGATTTCCTGTGCTATTAGGCTCTGTTTAACTAATGTCTTCAGAGTCTCTGCCTGCCTTTTTGAGCTTTCCTGGACATGCTACATTAATGCCCCAGGATTTTGTGGAATGTTAAGAGTAGAAACAATTTTGTGCACTTTGGGAATATTGAGCCAGTGAGGACCGTTTTGCTACTCTACAATGCTTGATAAATATGGTCAGAGATAAGTAAAAAAAAATGGTTTAGCCCTTTTTTCAGGAGGTTACTGGAGGTGTGTCAGGAAAGACACCATCCAACAGGATGCTAGGAGTTCCAGAAAGTCAATTCCAGCCCAGTGAGGTAGCTAATGGAAAGAAAGAGAAGGTGGCTTCCACTACTGTGATCTTGAACTGATTTAAACTGGAAGGACAAGTAGAAGTTCAGCTCATATCTGTCAATTTTACATCTGATTGTTTATACTCTGCTAATTATGCTGTCACTCTGCTTACATTGCTGCTAGAGTGAGATATAGGTGGATACTGAATGAAATATACAAAAGAGTGCTTTCAATCATAACTGGCAATAAAGAGCAAACAGTGCATCCTTTGTTTTTCAGTTTTTTTGTTCTTTTTTTGTATTCTGTTATCAAAAGTTTTTTGTTAAAACAATCCCACATGTTTGTGTTAGAAAATCATATTAAATTAAACAGTTGTTGGTTTGGTTGTTGGTGCATCTTTGCTATGGTCACAATACATACAATATTCTGTCTTTGCATGTTTTGTAATTATGCAGGATGGTGTTTAGTACTACAGTACACTATGAATTATGAAAACATGCATAGTTACTGCATCATCAGATCAGCTACACATATAACGTCAGGCTAATTTTGAAATGCTTGCAAGAATAACAAACCACCTGAATCACAACATCTTAAGTCTATTTTCAGGTTTTATGCAAATAATATTGCTTGTTTGCATTTATTAATACTTAGTCTCTTATGAAATAAATAACATTACTTAGCACAGCATTGAATTGCTTCTGTAATTACATTTAAAAATCTTAGGAAATGATCTCCTTGCAAATAATACACACACAAAGACCTACCTTTTCTGTATCAATAGTTACCTTAATAACAAGACAATTTACCATCACTTCAGTAATGACAAAAACAACAATGCTATAAGCCATAAGCAGAAATTTGGAAGCTCAAAAGTCATTTACATGGTAGTTTCTCTAGCCAGGTTAGTTTATCAAACACTGCAGATGTTATCATTGCCATCTCTTTGCTGCAGTGTGTGCATACTACTTTGTTTTTACATAGTGAGCCGTATGGAATGTTTGTTTTAAGATGAAAATTTCTGTGGAGAAGCGTCACAGGTGTCTCTGCCATTGCTACTTTACTTAATCCTGGGTGAAATGACACCAGACACAGATAGTCAACTTTGTCATAGAGCTGGAAAAAGTCTGCGTGTAAGCTTGTCCTTGATCACTTATTGGCTGCTGAACTCCTAAGTCATGTTAATCCGGTCCAGGCTTCTTTATCTTCTTTGTTCTTCAATTGTACAATTTATGAAAGGGTGTTTCATTAAAGAAATAACCAAATTTTCTTTGATTTCTGAAGTTCCGCTTGAAGTTGCCAACTCTTTAAAGTCATGCTTGCTTATCTGTAGTGTGGAAGAAAAAATATTAAAACATAGCATCCATTTTAGAAGTATAAAAGGGATAATAAATATCAGAAGCCTGTTCCGGCATACCAAGAAACCAGATAAAGGTCAAGTGAAGAACAAAGACGAGAATGTACCAGAAGCAGGTACATGTAGTAAATGTAGGATTAGGAGATCAGCAGATATCATGTAAACAATAAAACTGGACGGTTGTCACATAATTAGAGATTTCAAGGGTAATATCTAAACTAAGAAGTAATGCAGAACAAAGATATAATGGAGACTTTTATTTAGGATGGTTGTTCATTTGAAGAGTTTGATGTGCTCACAGACTTTCTGGATTACATCGTCAGCCATTTTTCAAATTCTCCTTGAAACAGTATCATCTGAATATGGGATAGTTTTCACTGTATCGACTGCTTTCTTGCCTATCATTATTTCTGCAATTTTTAGTGCTGCAGGAAGTACAAACTCCTCAACAATAGTATGAGGTTTCCTTGTTTTCAGTACCAAAAGACATACTTTATATGAGGCGCGCAAAGCTTTCTCAGATGTATGCAGATATCCGTGAAACATTGCAGTGCCTTTCATCATACTCTCATGTTGCCTCTTGAAATATTCCAGCGGTTTATCTTTCAATTCTGTGTGTTTGGTTTGCAGATGTCTCTTCAGAAGCGACGGTTTCATGCTGTGATTGGACAGAATTTCATTGCATATGACACAGAGTGGAAGTGGATGGTCCGCACCATTGCTGACAAAACTGTAGCCTAAATATTCTGCAGAATATTGTTGTATTATTCTGCCCGCAGATGAATCTTCTGGTGGCTTCCTTCAACTCCTTTCTTGCACTGAAGAGGTTGTCCTCTCTTGCTTGTAGGCCTAGCTACAGCAGACATTTTCTATTTTTGGAACTTTATCCCTCTTGACATGCCTCACCACTTTCCGAAGCAAATCTACTCCATGCTATAGTACAGCTGAACTGTTGCACGTGTTTTGGTGATGAGTTACGCAGCGAACTGGCGACCTTCTTCAAACTCTTTGGTTGTTTTAAGTTTAAAAATTTAAACTGAAGCATTGAAACTGATGGAAACAATCATTATTTATTTAGAATAGCAGTCATGAGTCAGTTTTTGAAACTACACCTGAATTACTTCCTCTTGAAGCAGTTAAATTACATTTTCTTCTTTTTTTCCTACTTTTGAGTTCGAAATCGAAACAGAAGGAAAATTTGAAATAAAAAAAACTGTAAAATTATATATTGCCGTGTACTCCTGCATAACCCTTCCCATAACCCTAGGGTTATGCGTACCACTAGTTGAGAATCGTTAATTTAGTGTGTCGATAACTGTCCAATCACATTAAATTAAAAAAAAAAAACTAAAACAATTCACTGCCAATAAATGTGGGAGCATCAATTATGGATCAGCCTCAGGTCACCTGCTTGCCAAAAGATCAAGGACTTGCATACACTCTTATTTTGCCGACACCCTTCACTCCAGAAATAGAGGTATTCACACAATTTATTTTTTTTTTTACACAGAAATAAAGCAAATAAGTCGGAACTAAGTTTTAATGTATGTTGACATGCTGACATCAGGCACATTGTGCAAATAAACAAATGTATTTCTTGATTATTTCACATTAACTAATTCATTTAAGTAGAGTTTTTAAAATATTTGAGGGAGTGGCACCCCAGCCATCCGCATTACAAACAGCCACTGATTAAAAGACACCAAGAGTGGTTTATATAAGAATATTACTTTACTAACCCTTCTTAGGTTTTTTGTACGTTAATTTATTCTTAGGTATCACCCTATCATTTTGTGTTTATAACCAAGTGATGCGTTTTTTTGTATGATTTTTGTATCTCTTTGCTTATCTAATCTTTGTCAAAATCATTTGTTGCATTTTGGTTAATATACTCTTTTAAACAATTATTATGAAAGTTATTATTATGAAAGTTATTGTTTAACCGGTCTATGTATGATATATTTGTAATTTTTGTATGTATTGGTTGATTGTATAAAATATAGTTAGTATACAAACATGTATTTGTAAGGTTATTGAACAATTGGTTCTCTACTGGTTTCAAATACTTCTATTTTTTTAGTATTAGAATTTTATAAGATACTGATAGGTGTATGAATATTTAGTCTCCTACCTCTTCTTCGTAGGTTAGATCTCCTGCAGCACTTCATTGATTTTATTTACTGAACATTTTATCTGTTCTAAATTAAAATATGTCCCTTAACTGTGAGTACTTGCATGTCTTCTTTTGTGTGCCTCACGTTTGGTAAAGATTGTCTTCTTCCATTTTAAATTTCACCTTTTTGTGTTCTGTTAACAGATTTTTTTCTGTACATGCTCTTCCACATCCAGGCACTTCTTTCTTCTTCTGTAGCTTTTCAAATACGTTTGGCATCTACTTGTTGAAACAAAGACCAGTAGTAGAAACCTACCCAATCCAACAGTTCACTTTAACTACTGAGTCCACTGTGTTTTTCTACACACAGGTGATGGTGAAGGTGACAGTCCTCTACACTTTTTCAGATAACAAACATACATCGCATACCTCTGGCATCCCAAATGCAGGAAGAAAATGTGTTACATCAAATGTCAACAACTGTAATTGAAACAGTTAATTGTGCTATAGTAATAAGAAAAAATAAGCATCAGAAAGGAGCTCAGCAATGGCTATAAATGGTGTGAGCAAGAAGTATCCTGTCTGTTAGTAGGCTTGAGTCAGCAAACAACAATATCTTGTAATGCTAAACGATTAACTCATTAAAAGCTGCCATCCTAGAGAAGTACGAGATCAGCACCGAAACGCATACAGGGTGAGGTTCCGTTCTCTCGAATGGGAGGAAGGTCAGTCTCCTAAAGAACTTCTGACACTGTTGAAAGAATTATGCACTAAATGGTTACAACCCCAGAAACACTCAATAGACCAGATAATTGACTTTATTCTGTTAGAACAACTTTTGCAGGTATTTGATATTAAAATCCATATGGGTAGAGGAGCATCGCCAAAGACTTCCAAAGAAGCAGCGGAGCTGGCTGAGGTATTCCTGGCTGCCCATCGTCCAAGGAACTTGCGGAAGGAGGATAAAGTCATTCAGAGGCCCAGAACAACAGCTAAGCCCACAGGTATGTCTCGGGGTGAAATGGGTCGTGGTCCTACAAGATTAGTCAACCCACCTGCAAAGCCAGATTATAGGGAGGGTTGGTTGTGTCATGGTTGTGGACAGAAAGGCCATCTAAGTTTTGTCCAAACAAACGTAAGGAGGCAAAATTTTGTTTTGTTCCATGCCCCCTACCTGAGAAGAAGACACCTTTAAGAATAGGGAGAAAATTCTAAGGGTTACTATGGCAGGTAAACTGTACCCTGCATTAATGGATACAGGAAGCACCCAGTCTCTGGTGAGGAAAGACTGTTTGGTCGACCAAGTGGTACAGTCAGGTCAGCAGGTAGTATTGAGGTGTGTCCATGGTGAAGAAGTCACCTATCCTCTTGTCCGGGTGAACCTGGAGATTCAAGGTTTGGGATATGAGTTGCCCATGGGCGTATTAGACAACATGCCTTACCCAATTCTACTAGGGTTGGGCGTGCCGGGGATCGAAGATCTCTTACAGAGTACTCTGCAGGCGGAGACTCTGATGGTCACAAGGGCCCAGGCCCTTCCAATAAAAGTGGAATTGTGTTATTCTTGTGAAAAGTTTCTTTGCTATTTGGACTTCAGGCTTCATACATTATATAGTTTATGCCTACATTTTGTCATCTACTACTAGAATATAAAAAGTTTCTGTTTTAACAATGTGTTGACACAGATTACTGTAGAAACGGAACAGACATGAAATGCGTGTGTTCCAAACAACGATCTATTATTTCCACTCTAAAACTCCACTTCACTCCCAGATACTCAATCAAGGCATGAGCTGAGAGAAGTTCGTGCACGTTCTAAATTGGTGGTGGATGGAATAGCCGGCTGCTCCGAGCTTCTCTTTATCAGCACATTTAGAGAACAAAGGACGCTGGGGGAGAGGTGTGAAGGGATTTAAGAAGCAGTTTAAGGTGGGACGGAATTACGAGTTTTTTCGTAGGCTCTGGTAATTCTAGTGTTAAACCTGCATTATCAGAAGACGACCCAACACCTTCCGAATCACTCACTTTCGCGAATGCATCGGTACCACTTATTTTTATCATTATTGTGATAAGGAATTTCTGCTGTAAATTTATCACTGCACCAAATGTATAGCTGTGATAAACTTAACCTGCAATTAAATTAGACAAGTAACTGAACTACAAACTAAAAGGCTGTGAGCAGAGCCGCTGCCGACACTCATTGCAAACAATTATGTAATTTGCATAAGAGGCGCAACAGCAGCGCAGTGTCCGTCAACTCCTTTATTGGTAAGGCAACTAGAGCATGGATAAAGCTGGAGGTGAACATTCTGGCTTAAAAGCAAAATATTTGGCCCCCAAACAAGCAAGGAAATCTGTTGTATGGTAGTGCTTTGGGTATAATTAAGAAGACCATTTACAAATCCAGGTATTTTGTAAATCATGCTGAGGTGGCTTCTTTGAGAGGAAATACAACAAGCCTGATCCACCATTTGAAACACAGTCATAAAGAGCAGTATGAAGAGTGCTTTTCACAAAAATGTGCAAGCAGCACGGCCAGACAAAATATGAACCATGTCTAAAGCAGCCATTGATTTCCAAAGGTTTTGAATGCGCATCACAATACGAGCCCGCAACCTGTGTAAATACATGTTGCTGATGAATACTGGCCAAAGAAAAGGGTGTTGTGTACCTTATCAACAAACATTATAAACGATACCAGATTCCATCCCATACGTCGCCATCCCAGAGTTGTATGAGCAGTTACAGATGGGTGTTGGAATTTTTCACATGGAGGCCGATCTTTGGTTAAGCAGGACAAGTTCTTTGTGATCTATGTTCTTCCTTACCCATTTGTTAATCAACACATGCCAAATGTAGAGACAGGTGGAGGATGCCAGACAATGCGCATTAAACTTACATCAGAACAGTCCTCTGAAAATGTAGAATACTAACATTTATACTTGAGATTATATTTTATAGATACACAGTTGTTATTTTAACTGTTAATAAACACACATGTATAAGCTGGTAATATTTCTGTGTTCTTTAAATGTTTTAAAGACTATGTTATAAGTTTGCAGTTAGGTTTACTTTGACAAAGAAAAGTGAAGGACAGAAGGATGATATTGGAGATATAGTATAGATGCAATAAATTAATCCTAATGAGAACAATACCTACTGAATTATGTGTCTCCAACAATCACCTCACAAACCCATCTCTCACACCTTATTTAAGTTTAATCCTTTGATGTGTAGCTGATACTCACACGCTATCCCAGCCTCTTAAAGCCAAAATACTTCTACTGTAAAGGTTTTCTGCATTGTATTCTCTGCATTGAGGCATGGCTGTACCCAATGTGATTGTGGGTCAATCAGCAATTGTTTTTAATGGGTATGATGCAAAAGAGGCATGGCTGTACCCGCAATGTCTTCATCTGTGGGTCAATTCAGCAATTTGTCAGAGCTTGGCAAAAAATGTCTACCTTGGTAATGAATGACTACTGGGTGATTGCAAGTAACCCCTTCATGTATACCTGTTGACACCTCTGACTAGTCCCCAGACAGCAACCAAAGAACAATACAAAATACAATACAGTTTATAATTGTTATATATTATTTTTTTCCCCCAGTTTCTAATTAAAATAATTTGTTTTTAGTCAATTGTACTTGAATTACTCTTAATACTGTGTAGTCAAGAAATAAATCCAATGATGCACTGTCTTAAAGAGTAAGGAAATTGTTAATACATAATACAATGTCTGTGGTGGGCTGGTGCCCTGTGGGTTGGAAAATGACTGACTGACTAACACAATGTGTTTAATTTATTTAAAGATTGTGGAAAAATTACAATTTGAATACATCTAATATATACAGAAACACTTTACAGATTGCTGCAAGTTTATCGAGGTAGTGTTTATGTGTCTGAAAGAGAGTAAAATTAGGTTGTGATGCACAGGCACATATTGTCTTCGCTGTCCCATTTCATTATTGTTTTTTTTTCTTGCTTTAGAAAAGGGTGCCACATAGTGGTGCTGTACAAGAAGTGCTAGAGCAGACTGTACTTCCTAAGGAGACTCAGGTCTATTGATGTATGCAGCGAGCTGTTGGAAATGTTCTATCAGCCCGTAGTAGCCAGTATGATGTTTTATACTGCAGAATCCTGGGCAAGCAAACCTGAACAATAAAGAAGCACAATAACTGAAACAAACTTATCAAGAAAGCCTTCTCCATCACAAGGAAAACCATGAATACACTGGAAGCTGTTGTGAAAAATAGGATGGGAGCAATATCAGATGCATCTTGAAAAATCCTCTCCATCCCCTTGAGGAGGTGTTCTCTTGGAGCACTTTTAGAGAGATATAACTTTATTTGTCCCCAGAGAGAAACTGATTAAATAAATAAATAAATAAATACACACACACTATGGCCTGAACACACACACGAGAATGACTAAAAAGAAAGAAATTTTAAAAAGAAACAAAACTTCTGACTTGGCTGTCACAGTCACAGTGACGCATTATGCAGATATATTGCCATTGGTATAAAGGTGCCCCCACAGCAGTTCTCAACACACTTTTGCTGAATAATTTGTTGGCCGAAAGTGTTAGTGTATCACAGAGAGGATGTGCAGCATTATTCATTGTGACACTCAGCTTTGTTTTAATTTTCTCCTTCTCTACCTACCTCTAGGGGCTCTAGAGTGCATCCTATAATTGAGCTTGCCCTTTTAATTAGCTTGTTGATTCAGTGGGCCTCTCTTGAAGTGATGTTACCAGCCCAGTACACCAAAATGTAGAAAATCACATTGGCCATCACTGAGTTATAGAAGATGTGAAGGACCTCACTTCCCACTTTAAAGGAACAAAGTCTCCTAAGTAAAAAGAGTCTGTTATTCCCTATCTTATATAGTTCCTCTGTGTTATGAGACCAGTCCAACCTGTCATTAATGTGGACCCCCCAAGTACTTGTAGAAGTGAACCACCTATACATCCACCCCATTGAGTAGAGACCTGATATAGAGGCTCTTCAGTGCATTGAAAGTCAATAACCAGTTGTTTGGTTTTGCTGATGTTAAATTGCAGACAGTTCTCTTTGCACCAAAAAGCTAAGTTCTCCACCTGACTCCTATACTCTGTCCCATCCCCTTTATTGATACACCAGATAAGTGCAGAATCATCTGAGAATGTCTGCAAGTGACATCACCTGGTGTTATATTTATAGTCTCAGGAGTACAGAGTGAAGAGGAAAGGGGACAGGACTCTTCCTTGTGGTGTTGCTCACATCTGTACCAGAAACACTCTTGAGTCTCATAAACTGCGGTCTGCCCGATAGACAGTCCATTATTTAGGACACCATAGGCTCATCCACCTTCATATCTCTGAACTTACCCCTGAAAGGGATGACTGGGAAGTATTAAAGACACGGGAGAAAACCAAAAACATAATCCTCACAATGCTGCCTGCTTTTTCCAGGGGAGAATAAGCCTTGTGGAGCAGATTGCAGAGGCAACCTGCATTGGGTTCAAGTGGTCTACCACAAGTGGGCTCATATAGTCCAAGACCAGCCCCACAAAGGTCTTCATGTTCCTTGTGGTGATCCAGTGTTGCCACAGTTTCACTCCACAATTTTGTGCTATGAAGTACCTCTGGGGATCTTTCCTGTCCACTGCTATCGGGCAATTCAGTGGTTCCTCACAATGTTCTCTTTATATTTATTTTAAAATTTCTGCAGAGAAGAAATTTTTATTTAGTCTGTGTCCTTGCTTTTTATGTTTCCACTGCTGTATGCATCTAAATTTCATTTTGGGATTAATAAACCTAAATTGTCCCTAGTGTGTGCTTGGTGTGTGGGTGTGTGTGCCCTGCGATGGGTTGGTACCCTGCCCAGGGTTTGTTTCCTGCCTTGCGCCCTGTGTTGGCTGGGATTGGCTCCGGCAGACCCCCGTGACCCTGTAGTTAGGATATAGTGGGTTGGATAATGGATGGATGGATGGATTAATAAGGTTTATTTAATCTAATCTCAATTCCTTAGTGAAACTGGCAATACTAAAGTGGATTACAGTACAGTATATAAATATGCTACTTGTAACAATAAATTGTGAGAATTGTAAACTTAATATGATGTAAAGCAGAATCAAAAAATATTCAGACCTCTTCACATTCTTCACACTTTATTGTGTATTTTCTATTTTTACACATAACTCTAAACTCAGTAACTCATAATTACAAAATAAAAACAAGTTTTCAAAAGGTTTTAAAATATGAATACCTCAAATGCTTAGTAAGGTTTTCTTTGCTGTTACACATTACTTTTCCCATTGTGATGTTTCCAGTTATTTAGGTAGTGTTCTTTTTCATTTAAAGCAACTTGAAAATCATATTTATAAGACAGATATCAAAGGCAACTATAAAAGCCAAGCCTGTAGATTAGTTAATAAGTCAAAGATATACTTGTTCTTATTTAAAAGAGAGAACAAGTTTTATGGACTGTCCTTGGGATGGTTGGATCGTGCTTTGTTACACTGCCTTGTTTTTTATATAAAATTCAAAATATAAAGTTAACACTGGGCATAGCAGGTTTTGTGGAGAACCATTTTGATTCTACAAAAAAAAACAGCAGAAATATACACATACAAAATTTTCTGTATAGTTAAAAGATAGGAGATTATTGGTTACAGAAGAAATTTACAGTGAACAAAAATGCATTCTATAAAACCTGAAAAACAAGCTGATTTTTTCTGTTGTGATACTGCTTCTTAATAGAGATGCTACCCTGTAATAGTTCACTGTTCTTTTATTAAAAATATCAAAATGAGGCATTTCAGTATCAATACAACACTCACTTTCATGGATTAAAATGTCCAGGTACCAAGGAGCTGTGCTGCATGGAGAAGTTAATCATATTTCCTTAAGTAAATCAATTTTGGGTAAAATGAGCAAATCTCCACTGTAGCTTAGTGGAAGCACTGAAGTGACAAGGGTGGCAACTGGATCGACAACTGGCAATGACCATTGAGAATATTCTCTATGAGGAATGAGCTTTCAAAGAAAACCAGCAAATTAGTTTGTTATTCTCTACAGTTGTTATTTATCCAGGCTTAGAAAATAATAAAATATGAGGGAACAAATGAAAAGTAACTGTTAAGTCAGCAAATCATCTTGGTTAAGATGTTATAAATTCAAGGTATTAAGATTTTTTTTTTTTTTTTGGTCATAAAGGAAGTGAAAGCCACCGTCCCATCATTTAAGTCACTTACTTACAAGGTTGGTGTCATTACTGATCATTTCAGGCTCACATAAAGAATGCTGTTATATCATTCCCATTTAAATTTGCTGTCAACTGTGAAGAGCATTGCTCTGTTTACAGCCCCAAAAAGAATTGTAATAATGCTGTGAATTAATATAACTTGTAGTTGGTTCAGTCAGATATATCTTGTGAATTTAATACAGATAAACACAATAGGGTTTGAGTTTTTTTATTTACAAAAACAAAGTCTCAAACTGCTGTGATTCGTCAAGATGTGAATGCCAAAACTAGGTTAAAACATTATATTAAAAGATTACCATTTAAACATTACGCTAACTAAAATAGTTAGTGGGATTTAAGGCTTCAGATGCATAAAGACTATCTCAGATAACATATAATTAAATCTACTAGAAATTGACATATTGTTATCTCTACAGCCTAGCCCCCAAATGGTCACTTGTGTATACTACACCAAGAAGTGTTGCACGTCACCATCTTTTCTTACTCCACAAGTCTTACAATAATTCAGAAACAGAGCAACTATACACTCACCTAAAGGATTATTAGGAACACCTGTTCAATTTCTCATTAATGCAATTATCTAATCAACCAATCACATGGCAGTTGCTTCAATGCATTTAGGGGTGTGGTCCTGGTCAAGACAATCTCCTGAACTCCAAACTGAATGTCAGAATGGGAAAGAAAGGTGATTTAAGCAATTTTGAGCGTGGCATGGTTGTTGGTGCCAGTCTGAGTATTTCACAATCTGCTCAGTCACTGGGATTTTCACGCACAACCATTTCTAGTGTTTACAAAGAATGGTGTGAAAAGGGAAAAATATCCAGTATGCGGCAGTCCTGTGGGCGAAAATGCCTTGTTGATGCTAGAGGTCAGAGGAGAATGGGCCGACTGATTCAAGCTGATAGAAGAGCAACTTTGACTGAAATAACCACTCGTTACAACCGAGGTATGCAGCAAAGCATTTGTGAAGCCACAACACGCACAACCTTGAGGCGGATGGGCTACAACAGCAGAAGACCCCACCGGGTACCACTCATCTCCACTACAAATAGGAAAAAGAGGCTGCAATTTGCACGAGCTCACCAAAATTGGACAGTTGAAGACTGGAAAAATGTTGCCTGGTCTGATGAGTCTTGATTTCTGTTGAGACATTCAAATGGTAGAGTCAGAATTTGGCGTAAACAGAATGAGAACATGGATCCATCATGCCTTGTTACCACTGTGCAGGCTGGTGGTGGTGGTGTAATGGTGTGGGGATGTTTTCTTGGCACACTTTAGGCCCCTTAGTGCCAATTGGGCATCATTTAAATGCCACAGGCTACCTGAGCATTGTTTCTGACCATGTCCATCCCTTCATGACCACCATGTACCCATCCTCTGATGGCTACTTCCAGCAGGATAATGCACCATGTCACAAAGCTCGAATCATTTCAAATTGGTTTCTTGAACATGACAATGAGTTCACTGTACTAAAATGGCCCCCACAGTCACCAGATCTCAACCCAATAGAGCATCTATGGGATGTGGTGGAACGGGAGCTTCGTGCCCTGGATGTGCATCCCACAATTCTCCATCAACTGCAAGATGCTATCCTATCAATATGGGCCAACATTTCTAAAGAATGCTTTCAGCACCTTGTTGAATCAATGCCACGTAGAATTAAGGCAGTTCTGAAGGCGAAAGGGCGTCAAACACCGTATTAGTATGGTGTTCCTAATAATCCTTTAGGTGAGTGTACTTTGGGAAGACATTTTATTAAATTCAAAGGTACTGGTGGTATCAAGGTAAGTTACACAGAGCAAAACAATAAACAACTAGAAACTTTCTATTGGCCTTCCTTTAACAACTCAAGCTTAGTTTTAGGATGCACTCTGGAACCGTTGAAGGTAGTAGCAAAGGAGGCAATTAAAACAAAACTAGGTGCCATTATGAACAATGCAACACATCCTCTCTCTGACATACCAACACTGAGGACTTTCAGCCAACTAATAATTCAACAAAAGTGTGTCAAGAAACTTGACTGGGGTCTCCTTTATACCAATGGCAATACTCCTGCACAAAGCCAGAAGTTTTTTCTTTCTTTTTTTTTTTGCTTTTTAGTAATTCTGGTGTGTGTTCAGACCAAAGTGTGTGTGCATTTATCCATCCATCCATTATCCAACCCGCTATATCCTAACTACAGGATCACAGGGGTCTGCTGTTTCCAATCCCAGCCAGCACAGGGCTCAAGGCAGGAACAAATCCCAGGCAGGGCGCCAGCCCACTGCAGGGCACACAGACACCCACACACCAAGCACACACTAGGGACAATTTAGAATCGCCAGTGCACTTAACCTGCATGTCATCGGACTGTGGGAGGAAACCGGAGCACCCGGAGGAAACCCACGCAGACACGGGGAGAACATGCAAACTCCATGCAGGGAGGACCCGGGAAGCGAACCCAGGTCTCCTTACGGCAAGGCAGGAGCGCTACCACTGCGCCACCATGTGCATTTATTTATTTAGTTAATTATTTATCTGCCTATTTATGTATTTATTTATTTAAAGTGCTTCTGTAAAAAGCCCAATTTCCATCAAGGGGACAAATAAACTTCTACAAAGTTCAATCGAACTACCATATCAAACTTTTTCTCATGCCCTTTAGTTTTTTCAAACTTCTACTAGTTTGACTTACTTTGTTGACAGTAGCGGCTCTTTGTTATCCAAGTCAGAAGTTCTTATTTATTAATTTATTGGAGCTTCTGTAAAATTTTAATTTCTCCTTAGGGACAAATAAAGTATAGTCAATTCTAATCTAGTCTACGTTTCTCTTTTCCAAAGACCAGTTGTTCTGTGTCCATGCTGTGTCGTGTTGAATAAGATCATATTTTGAAATGCCCTGTGGATACAACTATTATTTTAATATGTTCGCTAGGTGTGTGACTTGTGTGTTACATTATGCTCCTGTACATAGTTGTGTGTCTGTTATTTATCTTAATAGTTCTGTAGGGAACAATAAACTGTCATGGTATGCCTTGGAGTTTTTCTCTGGTTAAACTATAGTTGTACATAAAGGTATTGTATATACCTTTCTTACTTGTGTGTATTTTGTTATTATTTAATGAGTATTGTTTGGTTGTATCATGTTATTTGTTTATTCATTTTTTAGGTTATGTAAGCTTTTTCTCTTTATGTTGAGCCTAATGGGGTGGGCCCTCTTGATTCAGCAGTTGTGGGACCACCTCTATATCTTTATGAGCCAGTGATAGCATTACTGCTAAAGCTGAAGCATTGACTAATATTTCTTCAACTTCCCTTTGGATTTTTGGATTTTGCTTTTGTAAATGCTTTTCTTATTAATGTATAGTATATGGACTATCTCCGTTTCTGGAATTTTAATTTTTGAATCACTGACTTATTTTTTTGTGTTTGTTTTTTTATACTTTTTGAATATTTTGTAACTTTTTTTAAATATTAAGGGAATTCTGTTGTGTTATTATAGACTTAGGATTCTACAGTTTCCTTCTTCTTTAACATGTGAAATACAAGCTTGGCTTTTTTTGTACTTGCCTTAAAATCCTGCTTCTTGAGTTGGATGGAGAAAACCATTAGTTTATTGCTATCCCTCTCTGAAGCTTCAAAGCCTAGTTTTGCGAGCTGGACAAATCATAACATAAATTTGAACCTCCTTTACATCAACTGTTATTCACCTGCATTTCTGAACATACAGACTATAATAATATTCTATTTTAATTTTTTACTGTTGTGATTCTTGGTTATAACATTTGGCACTTTAAGCTTTCATCACCATAGCATAGTTCTGTGAATATTTATGGTAAAAAAAAAAATAAAAATAAATAACTACAGGTAAAAGTCCGTTACAACGAACTGCCAGGGACCTAAAAATATTTCGTTGTAATGAAAATTTTGTTGTAATGAGATTCTGTATTTGTTGCTATAGTGCTTTCTTTAACTTGCATCCAGGCAGTTGCAATCATTTCAATAGCTTCTTTCACGTTAATTTTAATCTTCTATCTACAAGTTATGCTAATGAGAATTTTTCTCAGCATTTCCTTGCGATAATACACTTTCAGGGTGCGAATGATGCCCCAACCCAGTGGCTGAAGCACTGCTATGCAATTGGGTGGGGGAAATTCAACGAGAACATTATCTACATGTAGAAGCATGTTGTGGGCAGAACAGTTATCAATCAGAAGCCGAATCATCCGTTTCTTCTTCTTCATAGTGTGAGGTTTCTGAAATCCCCCCCCTGCGTCCCAAAGCATGATTGTCACATCTGTGGAAGATTGTTTGTCCGTTGCCAGGGCAGGGAAACAGCAGGCTCACAGTGCTGCAGTGAAGTGCCACAGAAGCAAATCCTAAAAGATCATGGGCGTGTTATAATTCCCTGTCTTACACCCCTAAACATGAGGCTGAGTCTCAGTACTTTAACAAAACCAGCTTTATTCAGCTTGAAACAGGAACAGCACGGTTATTTATTGTAGCAGGATCTGACACTCTCCTATACACTGACATAGCAATCAGGCAGGGATGTGGCCAAGTTAGTGGCCAAGTAATCCTGTTCCCTGCTTTTACAATTTTCCGTGCATCACCCATTGAGTTTGCTTTGGCGGAGAGACACAGCAGAGCTGTGAGCCTGCTTTTGCCCTGGCAACATATAAACAATCTTCCATAGATGTAGAGATTGGACTTTACAATGCTCTTTGGCGTGTTGTCCAGTTGGGGGAGGTCCCAAGAGAGTTTAGAAACCTCACATTTTCTTGAATGAATGCCGTATTAATAGTAGTGTTTCTTGAACGAGCATCACTGAACCACATAAAAACTGCTTTTTTGGCGTCTTCAAATGCAGCAATTCGCATATGTTTGCAACCCAAGATTTTTCTTCTTTTTTTGCTCGGTCTTTCAAGAAAGTCGACAGTGTCGATGGCGAAATTCCGAATTCACTGGCAACATCTTTTTTTCTTTTTGCCGCAATTGACAGCTGTAAAAATGTAAAGGTTTTTTTTTTCTAATATGAACTGTTATAGTTTTTTCGTGTCTGCCGTTTCAATAAGAGGGTGACATTGTTTTTCAAATGTTGACAAGCAATGAGCAAAAGGTATCACTGAAAACCACCGAAAACAAAAACAGCAAAAAAAAAAAAGTACGCGGAAAGTCAGAAGGAAGAAAATTTTTTTTTACAATATTTCTCTTTGGGGATCGTTGTGCACAACTGTGCTGTGACCACAGAACTAACTGCTCTGTGGATGATTCATTCAAGCATTTCATGGTCACCTCATTGTAATGAAAGTATCTGCTGAATGTACTTCGTAGTAACGAGATTTCTATAGACTCGTGTCATGGGGAAACTGTTGGGACTATAAAAATACTTCGTTGTAATGAAAATTTTGTTGCAAAGATATTTGTTGTAACAGAATTTTACCTGTATTAAATTTTGAGTACACTTTGAATTTCCGTAAGCCTGTACTGCATATTGATTATTAATCACAGATATCAAAAGGTCCTTGCATCACTCTTTTACAGTACTTAAAACCCTAGTGTATCACAGTTCTGCAGTCATGACTATATCAGTATGACATGACATTGCAAATGATTTTGCTGTGAGATAGTTTTGTTTAATTTGTACAGCAGTATATAAAAGTAGAGGTAGTAAATATATTATGCCTGTTTTATTTTTCAACTAAACTATGCTAGTAAAATGTTCCCCTTGGATTTTACATTGGAGTAAGTAGGTTTTCTTTAGAAAATGAATGTATCACTTAATAGCCACCTACTGAAATATATTACTCAGGTGGTGTAAGGAAAAAAAGCAGAAAGACAAAACAATATAAAGGTGTTTTTGTGCCATGGCTAAGCTCTTGATGTTAACTGTAATTGATAAAATTGTGTGTTATTTATTTCATCTAAACAAGCAATCGAATCTTTAATATTATCACTGGACAAATCTATTGAGCCAGCTGAGCAACTCAAATGGAAATCGCTTCTCTCAAACATTGTAAGAAGAAACATTTAGTCAATTGTACAGGGCAAACCAATAAAAGTAAGACCTAATAGTAACTTTCTTTTATTTGTTTATATTCGACATAAAGCAGTCTTACAAAGATATACAAAGGACAAATTGTAAACATTAACCCTTTATTTCCTAAAGCAATATCAAGCTGTTTTAACTTGGGACATCAAAAGAAAACAGAACGGAAATTCAGAAATACATAAACATGACTAGAACTGTTTTCATTGTTTTGTTTTCTTTAATGTAAAAATCACTTAAATAATATAACATTCTTAAAACTGCTTTCAGAGTTATGGGATGCCAAAGACTATCCCGGCTGCATCAGGCAGAAACCAGCTGTGGACAGGGCACCAGCCCACCACAGGGCCCACTCATGCATGCCCACATAAGGCCAATTTGGAACTGGCAATTAATCTAACTTGCACATCTTTTTAAACAAAGGGAGGAAGACATAGGCAGACATAGGGACAAACATACACATGTCACAAAGACAGTGACTGGGTATTGGATCTAAATTCACGACAGTGGATCTGTCAGGCATCACTGCCAACCTCTGTACCAGCATGAAATCCATTAAAGAATATAATGACTGTAAAATACATTGGAATGGTGAGTGTATGAAAAAAAATATATAAAACCTTTTCTGGATAATTTGCTGTTTTATATGTGAATCTGGATGGCAGAGTTGTGTTGAATGGTGCTTTAAAAAAATTAAACCCTCTTAAATGCATTTTAAATGCATCATTTTATTTTTGTACAATAAAAAAGTAAAGTGGTATCAAGAATAGCACACTGATGCTTGCACAGATTGCAGATGATTCTCTAGATATTTACTTATGCAGTGTAACTGTACTCTAATTATTCTCAAAAGCTGTACTTTGCAATTCATTCAATAACATTTCTTGGATGCGCTTGCTAATTTTGACTGGGCTGACTGCACTGTTTCAGAGGATAGCCAAAATAGCAAGGATGTGAATGCAGACAGTGATTTTGAGAAGAACTGGAATATATTGGGCACTTAGCTCCCAGCAAAGCTGTTAACTGGCAGGGCAATGGCTGTCTGTACAGTTCATAGGGCACACCAATCATTCATACCCACATTTTGCACACTTCAGGCTTGCCAGACTGCTGAAACCACCAGGGCTCCAGAATAAAGAAAAGGTTTGCAAAATCTTTCATTATTAATTGCTCTGCTAAGTAATGATTAAAAACAACAAATGTATTTTATTTTGAATACAAAGTTCTGCATGGTGTGTCAAGCAAATAAAATCAAACAATCTTAACACTTTTGTGATATAAATTATTTATTTACATTACAGAAAAAACATCAAGACAATGTATAACTATTTGAAATATATCCATACATAATCAAATATAGCTGTAGTATTATGTATTCATTGGTGTAGTTTTACCACAAATGCAAGGCAACATGTGTTAATCCCCCTTACTACAGACCTCAGTCACTTTATGAAGTTAAGAGTAGTATGGGGAGCAACGTACTGCGTATTTTTCTTGCACGGTCCCAGGGTCTTTAAATAAGTCTGGTTGATGCTCGTGTTGTGTTGTCCGAACTGTAATGTGTTGTATTTTGTTTCTGTCGGTTTATCCTGTTGCTTCTTGGACATTTTCTGTGGAAGAAAGAAGAATATAGCATTTTATTTGTCTTGAAAATATTAATATAAATACTGCATATTTCTTGCTAAACAAATATCTCTTGGACTCTTGTGAGTTTCTGCTGAGAATAAACTCAAACAGCCAATAAGCGTGCAGCATATGGTTATACTTCATTAGTTCATTATGCATCATTTAGGAAGAATACCAGAAATTAATAAATAATAGATAAGACTTAAAATAGTATTTCCAGTATCAATAAATTGTAATTTAAAAAAACAACTTTATAAATAAAACCTGGGGATAAATTAGCAAAAAAAGAAAAAGAAAAGAAAAACACAAATTTACAGACAGTCCTAACTTGCCTATAAATCAATGAACAATGTGTACAATTTCCAGAAAGAAAATTCCAAGCTATTTTGAATCAGCATACTAATAAATATATAGGACGATGGCATACATTTGAAAGTAATAGTAGTTGAAATCTGAGTACTTGGCAGTTTTCTCAGTGACCTTGGGTGTTTAGATTACATTAAGTAAAAAAGGAGGCACATCCAGTAAAGAAAGGTGTCAGAGGAGAATACATAAAAGGATAGAAGCGCAGCAAGATGAACTGACAGAAATGATACAAAAAGTTCCAGTAAACCAATAATTTTTTTGTTGTTAAAACAGCAGGTGAAGTCAACACCTTGTCTATATCAGGGGTCCTCAATTACGGTCCCGGAGGGCCATAGTGGCTGCAGGTTTTTGTTCAGTCTCACCCTTTTTCCTACAGATACACCCAGTACTCAATCCTCTTCTCATTCACTGATTAATGTAAATAATTAAATCAAACTAGCCACTTTCCATTAACCAATAAATACAAAAATAAATAAATTAACTAAATACTGTGAACACATGGGCACCCCAAATTCAACCATAATTAATAAATAATAAAGATAAAATATATACCTTTCTACCCAAAGTTATGGGCCTGTGTTGTGGTTTAACACCATTGTTTCCTCACAAACAAAACAATGACTGGCCCTTTCACTTGTATATTGCAAGCAAACAAAAAAAAAATCTATGAATAATGCACATTTTTTTTTCATGGTTAAACACAGCCCCTCTGTGATAATCTGCTGCCTATTTTATCCACACACAACTTCAGGCTGTAAGGACGTGGGTGTCTTCTACCAATTCGACACAGTAACGACATAATAAAAAAAGTTCAGTTTGACTTACCAGAATATATGTAAACTGTACACTTCACTTTTCATCACTAGCAGACTTTCATTTGTTTCTAGCACAGTGTGTATACTTGCCAACACACTCTACTGTATATGAAAACCACAAACACATCATTAACCTTTATGTGAAACCTTTATTTTTTTGACTTTGTTGTCTTTAAAATAACAGTAAGACCTGCAATGATGTATGGAGCTGAGACATGACCAGTAAAGGGAGCACTGGAGAAGAAGTTAGATGTGACAGAAATGAGAATGTTGAGATGGAAGTGTGGAGTTGCAAAAAAGGACAGAATAAGAAATGAGACAATCAGAGGGACAACAAAAGTGGGAGAGATATTGAAGAAAGAACAGGAAATAAGGTTGAAATGGTTTGGACATGTGATGAGGAGAGACAATGAATATGTATTCAAAAGAGTGATTGGAATCGAAGTACAGCGGAAGAGAAACCGTGGGAGGCCAAAGCAGAGGTGGATGGTGTTGTATCCAGACACAAAACTCGTCATACACGGGTTTTGCCCAAATGTTTTCTTATTGTCTTTTATTTCCAACCTTCTTTTCCCACAAACCCTCAGTTCACCACACCCTATTTTATACCCATCCTGCCTTGTCTTTTAGTAAAAAACTATGTACAAACTTTTAAAGAAACATAGGGTTAAATTCTGGACATAACATTTTCCCCCCTTTCCTCCTTAACCTTCTGTTACATAATCACTGAGCCAATGTGGGGAACCCGTGCCCTTTGGTCGATGATAAGTTTGTGAAGAAACAGGAAAGGTCTGGGAAGATAACCCCAAAGATGTAGCTTCTGTTGTGGGGCACTGCCAAGTGAGGACCGAAGTCTCCGAAAGTGTAGTGCTGGCTGATGAAGGTGGTGGCACTGCACAAAGACGATTAGCATGCCAACGTGACCCATCTGTAAGCTGGAAAGTGGAAGGACCCAGTTGCCTTAAAATTTGAATGGGATCTGACCAGTAAGACTGTAGCTTGTTCTTGCGATTTGCATGCTTTACCCTTACCCAATCTGAAACAGCCAGTCTGGGTGACTTTGCATGTTTGGCCCTGTCATAATTATGTTTCATTTGATACTGTGACTGTAGTACCTTTTGAGCTGCTTTTGTGGGCATCTGTGCCCCATAACCAGGTTTGGATTTTGGTGCTAGTCGCGTTAAAGGCAATTTTAGTTCTCGGCCTATCATTAAAGAAGCAGGGGAGACACCTGTAGTAGCATGCATGGAAGCTCGTGTGTGCAACAGAGTTAGATGGAGAGCATCATCAAAAATCCTTCCTTCCATTAAGTATGCTCTGATGCCCTCTTTCAGTCTACGGTTCAGGCGTTCCACCCCACCATTAGCTTCAGGGTGATACACTGCTGTTTTGATGTGTTTAATACCATTGTCTTTGAGAAAAGAAGTAAACACTGCTGATGAAAACTGGGGTCCGTTGTCTGTTGTAATAACACTTGGCAAACCCACTGACTGAAAAGGTGGCTTAGAGAACGTATGATAGAGTGTGTCGTGGTGGAGCTCAGCATGATGGCCTCAGGCC
Organism: Polypterus senegalus; assembly: GCF_016835505.1. NCBI lineage: Eukaryota > Metazoa > Chordata > Cladistia > Polypteriformes > Polypteridae > Polypterus > Polypterus senegalus. The sequence goes on from NC_053159.1 coordinate 40,540,830, forward strand.
ATTTTGAATACAAGTCATGCACAACCAAAAGGTACCTTGCATGAGCCGGAGCCCCATGGAGTTCCCCACAAATATCTATTTCTAAGTGTTCCCAAGGGGATGCCGGCCATGCCACAGGTCTCAAAGGAGCTGGTGTGGGCCTCATTGTCTTGCCACTCGCTAAACACGCTGAGCAGTCTTTCACCAGCAGTTCCACATCACGATCAATGTTTGGCCACCAGACCGTGTCCCTGCAGCGTTGTTTTACTTTCACAATTCCCAAATGGCCCTCATGGGCCATGTGGAGTACTCTTGCCCGAGAGATTCAGGAATTAAGGTTCGGTGGCCCCTTGCTACACATACTTCATCCCAACAAGAAAGTTCATCTCGCACCCGATAAAAGGGAAGAAGTGCTGGCTCCACAACTTTTGGCCATCCCTCCACAGTATATTTTCGTATCAGACAGAGTAGTTCATCCTCACAGGAGGCCTGACGTAGTTCCTCTATGGCTACTGTGCCCTTAAGTGCTTCCTGCAGCGTGTGAATCCAGGCACTCTCCTCCTCTGAGACCACACCCACAGGCAGGGATACGGAAACAGCCCTAGAAAGTAAATCAGCAACTGTATTTTCATAGCCAGGTGTGAACTGTAGTTTAAAGTTGTACTGGTTTAACCGATCTGCCCACCGGAGGAGCCGGAGTGGCTTGTGACCTGAACCCCCCTTGCCCAGAAGAGCGGTTAATGCCTGGTGGTCAGTGCGCAAGGTAAAATGCCGGCCATAAAGATAAATATGCCAACGTTCACAGGCCCACAAGCAAGCTAGCGCTTCTCTCTCTCCCACAGAGTACTTCTGTTCAGCTTCTGTGAGGGCACGGGAGGCAAAAGCAACTGGGCGCTCCACACCATCAACTATCTGGGATAGAACAGCACCCAATGCCACAGCTGAGGCATCACATGTGACCAGAGTGGGGGCAGCTAGGCTGAAATGAGCTAGTGTCGGTGGCCTTGTGAGCTGTTGTTTGATGTCATGAATTGCCTGTGTACAAGCAGCAGTCCAAACCCATGTAGCATCCTTTTTCAAAAGGGCCCTCAATGGTGCTGTTTTGTCAGCATAATGTGGTAGAAAACGAAGGTAGTAATTTGCCATACCCAAAAATGAGGCCAACTCAGTAGTTGATTTAGGCTCCGCAAGGCCAGTATAGCATCCACATTAGACAGCAAGGGCTGGATGCCATTGCACGTAAGTTTGTGCCCCACAAAGTCAATTTCTGGAGCGCTAAAATACACTTTTCAACATTTAAGGTGGCCTGGTTTTGCTCCAGTCGGTGCAGTACCTGCTGCAAACGAACATCATGTTGTTCTTGTGTGGGGCCATGTACCACAATGTCATCTAAATATATCGACACACCAGGAATGTTTGCCAGTAGTAGTGACATGATCTTTTGGAAACAGCTTGGAGCAGAGCTTAATCCAAAAGCCATCCGTGTGAACCTGAAAACCCCCAAGTGAGAAACAAAAGCAGTCAAATCCCGACTAGCAGCATGTAATGGCACTTGTAAATAACCCTGTGCAAGGTCCAATTTAGTGAAACGGCTGAGCCCTGGAACTGCGTTGTGAGCTCCTCTGTTGTAGGCAATGGATATTTATCAGGAATTATGGCTTTATTAACTTCCCTCAAATCCACACACAAACGAATTTTGCCATTCTTTTTCCGTGCCATAACAAGATTTGATATCCAAGGTGAAGCATCAACTGGCTCAATGAGGCCAGCCTCCTGCAACCTTTCCAACTCCGCAGAGACCTCCTCACGTAGTGCCAACGGAATCCGGAAGGGGCTGAATCACTGGGGCTTTGTCTGTGTTAATCGTCGGCTTGTGGACAAAACCAGTGATACAGCCAAGACCTGTGAATAAGGCTGGAAACCTCTGTAGCCAGGAGTCCACAACTTGCAAAATTTGGCAACCCTCAAAGTCCGATACTGTAAAGCTTAAAGCAAGGAAAAGATCAAGCCCCATGATGTTAGCTCCACCTGCTGTGATGTGGAAAGACACTGCTGAAGTGGTTCTATCTTTGTAACTCACAGTCAAAATAACTGTACCTAGGACATTTATAGGAGACTGATCATAGCCAGTGAGTTGTACAGCTGCAGGTTTAACAGGTACATGAGAAAAACCTGTCAAACGTGGTTTTATTTAAAAGAGACACTCTAGCACCAGTATCTAGTAGGAGTGGGATTTCCACACCACCCACCATGCAGATGAGGTGTTTTAAGAACGGTGTGTTCCGCTGCACCCAATTTATAGGTTCTGGCGAGTGAGCACGCCGATACTCCCGTGCAGGCTCACTTGCAGTAACAGGTGCGAGAGCTGACCGGCACCAGCGTGCGAAATGATTAAGTTTATTACAGCGGCGGCATCGCTGGCCTTGTGCAGGGCATGTGGCTGCCCTCGTATTATGCTGATTTGACCCACAGTTTGAACAACGTTGCGATGTAGTCGCAGCTGTGACTTTGTGCACAGGGATTTGATTTGAAGTCTCCGCGTGCGCTCCTTGCAACTTTTGCGCATCCGCAACAGCGGTTTCTGTCTGTTTTCCTAGTGACACCGTTTTCTCTAGTGTGAGGTCATCGGGTTCAAGCAGTAACCTAGCGCGCAGCTGATTGCAATTGGTTTTCTCAATGATTTGATCGCGGATCATTTCGTTTTGCAGGGTTCCAAAATTACAATGCCGCGCCAGTTCATGTAAAGCAGAGACGTACTGAGTTATCGACTCACCCGGCTGTTGTGCTCGTTGACGAAAATGAAAACGATGCATAAGGACACTGCGACCAGAGCTGAAATATGCCGCTAATGCTGCCTTTGCTGCTGCATACGTAGGTGCGTCCGGTTGCAACGTGGAGAAAATGCGCTGTCCCTCTACTCCCAAACAGTGCAACAACAAAGCCCTCTTCCTAACATCCGCCATATCCTGAACATCAAGGGCTACCAAATATAGTTCGAACGACTCAATCCATCTCTGCCAGGGCACTGGAGGCTCTCCTGTGATGGTCAGGAACGGGTTAGGAGGTGGTAACGTGAACTCAGCCATCCTCGTCTGACAAAATGTTGTATCCAGACACAAAAACTCGTCATACACGGGTTTTGCCCAAATGTTTTCTTATTGTCTTTTATTTCCAACCTTCTTTTTCCCACAAACCCTCAGTTCACCACACCCTATTTTATACCCATCCTGCCTTGTCTTTTAGTAAAAACTATGTACAAACTTTTAAAGAAACATAGGGTTAAATTCTGGACATAACAGATGGCTAAAGTAAAAGAAGATCTGAAAGAAAAGGGCTTGACTGGCAAGGAGGTGCAGGACTGAGCTGTTAGGAGAAGATCGATGAAGCACATCGACCCCATATAGAATTGGGAAAAGATAAAGGGGAAATAGAAGATTCTATATGTCAGGAGTTTTCAAGTTCAGTCCCAGGCTGCCTTACTGTGGCTGTGAGTTTATGTCCCGCTCAATTTTTTCTTTTATTTGGATTCCTGCTTTAATCAAGCAAACTGTCACTTATCAGTTTCTGTGTTTCTTTTGTCAATCTATAAATTATAAACTGGCTATTAATCATTATCTGACATTAGTAAAAATAGTTTGATGTTGCGATATATATATATATATATATATATATATATATATATATATATATATATATATATATATATATATATATATATATATATATATAAATACTGCTCACTTTTTAATCAGAGTATAGCATAAAGTCAATGAAACTTATGGGATATTAATCTGGTCAGTTAAGTAGCAGAGGGGGTTGTTAATCAGTTTCAGCTGCTGTGGTGTTAATGAAATTAACAACAGATGCACTAGAGGGGCAACAATGAGATGACCCCAAAACAGGAATGGTTTAACAGGTGGAGGCCACTGACATTTTTCCCTCCTCATCTTTTCTGACTGTTTCTTCACTAGTTTTGCATTTGGCTACAGTCAGTGTCACTACTGGTAGCATGAGGCGATACCTGGACCCTACAGAGGTTGCACAGGTAGTCCAACTTCTCCAGGATGGCACATCAATACGTGTCATTGCCAGAAGGTTTGCTGTGTCTCCCTGCACAGTCTCAAGGGCATGGAGGAGATTCTAGGAGACAAGCAGTTACTCTAGGAGAGCTGGAGAGGGCCATAGAAGGTCCATAACCCATCAGCAGGACCAGTATCTGCTCCTTTGGGCAAGGAGGAACAGGATGAGCACTGCCAGAGCCCTACAAAATGACCTCCAGCAGGCCACTGGTGTGAATGTCTCTGACCAAACAACCAGAAAGACTTCATGAGGGTGACCCAAGGGCCCCATGTCCTCTAATGGGCCCTGAGCTCACTGCCCAGCAGCATGCAGCTCGATTGGCATTCGCCATAGAATACCAGAATTGGCAGATGCACCACTGGTGCCCTGTGCTTTTTACAGATGAGAGCAGGTTCACCCTGAGCACGTGACAGAAGTGAAAGGGTCTGGAGAAGCCATGGAGAACATTATGCTGCCTGTAACATCATTCAGCATGAGCAGTTTGGTGGTGGGTTAATGATTGTCTGGGGAGGCATATCCATGGAGGGTCACACAGACCGCTACAGGCTTGACAAAGGCACCTTGGCTGCCATTAGGTATCAGGATGAAATCCTTGGACCCATTGTCAGACCCTATGCTGGTACAGTGGCTCCTGGTGCACAATTCCTGGCCTCATGTGGTGAGAGTATGCAGGCAGTTCCTGGAGGATGAAGGAATTGATACCATTGACTGGCCACCACACTTTCCTGACCTAAATCCAATAGAACACCTCTGGGACATTATGTTTTGGTCCATCCAATGCCACCAGGTTGCACCTCAGACTGTCCAGGAGCTCAGTGATGCCCTGGTCCAGATCTGGGAGGAGATCTCCCACAACACCATCTGTCATCTCATTAGAAGCATGCACCGATGTTGTCAGGCATGTATACAAGAACACAGGGGCCATACAAAGTGCTGCGTACAATTTTGAGTTGCTGCAATTAAATTTTGGCAAAATGGACTAGCCTGCCACATAATTTTTTCACTCTGATTTGTGGGGCGTCTTTGAATTCAGGGCTCTGTAGGTTGATCATTTTCATTTCCATCAAACGATGTGGCATCCTTTCGTTCCTAACACATTACCCAGTCTATATCAGTATAGATATCCAGGAGGATTTCTTTTTCCCATTGAGATCTGATGTGTTTTCAAAGTGTTCCTTTAATTTTTGTGAGCAGTGTATATATATATATATATATATATATATATATATATATATATATATATATATATATATATATATATACACACACATATACTACAGGGGCTAGCGCCCTGCCCGGGGTTTGTTTAGATGGATATATACATATATTAAATTATAATGTTTAGGAGATGGATGGATGAATGTATAATGTACACTATTGATTATTGTAGCTTTGTAGCTTTAATATGTGTAAACAATTTGTATAATAAGTTAACTAATCAAAATTGCTATGTAATCAGTCACATCCTCTAAAGTCAGGAGGTGAATTACCTCTTAGGACAAGTGATGTCAGTGGCAGCTATCCTGACAAGTGTAGAACTCAATCGGAGATGCTGTTTGAGAAAGTGCCATCCAAGAAGCCAAGTCGCACATCTAAATGCTCTTTTGTGGTTGTACATGTGCCCCTTTGGACAATCTTAGTAATCAACAACTATTGGAAAAATACGGGCTGTCTGGGGTTGGAATAATAATCCTACTTGGTCTGGTGCAGGATGACTTGTGTTTGTGTGTGAACCATAATGTCATGTAATATTGGTTTCTTTCACTAAGGCAGCCATAGATACATGGAAGTAACCCCACCCAAATGTTCTCCGCAAATTTATAATTGTAAGTAGAGCTTGGCAGTTCGAATGAGACAACAATTTTGAGTGTGTTCTCATCTTTTAATTGATCAAACAACAGATCTTTAAGAGTGTGTTAGCTTACAGTGATTTTTAAGTTTACATTCTGTTATCCCTTTAAAAAACTAACCCAACACACTAGTATGTTGTTGTTTTTTATGAATTACTGATATAAGTGGGATAGAGCAAAACCAATCTGGACATAGGTAGTAGGCAGAGTACATGCACACTATAGATAAAAATTAAATACAAAAATTAGATTATACTACTTTGTTGTGCATAAAAATGAAGTACAGACTAAACTTTTTTTTTTTCTTTTTGAATTTTTATATTCCTAAATGTCAGTGCTTTCCTTTCCCTTTTTCACTTGGCTGCAATGTGTTATTGTTCAGCTATCTTACTGCATTCAGGTCGGTGATTACTTTTATATTATGGTTAATGTTTGGTGATGACAATTTATGAAGAATCATTCAGTCCATCATATACCTCAAAATAACCATTAAACCAGTGGTAACGATGAAGATGGTGATGATGTGTGCTTATGTAGGTATGTACAGTAAATGCTATGTTGGAATGTTGTTGTGCATTCCTTTACAAGCTCTAATTAAGAATGGAATTATTGTAATTCAATTGTAATTTCAAGTGGGCTTCTTCATTTTTTATCACAAAAGAGGAACATTAACAATGCATTACTATCTGTAAGCTATTAGATAATGAACTTACTTAGTATTTTCCACTATCACCTATTACCACTTTTAAGTGTTTTTAACAAAGTATACCATAAAAATGTATACATGAATAAACTGAAAGCAGTAACTCTTCTCAGCACATTTATAGGCAAAGGTTTCCAAGAAATTATTACAGTACAGGAGCAATAAATATAAATTTTTAACATTTGGAAGAGAGTTACGACTTGTGTGAAAATTCATTTATTTACTTCTGTATTTCAAATGTGTCAGATATTGAAGTGTAAATGTAACAGGAATTGTTGCATATTGCATCATATTAGGAGCACAGTAACTAGCACAGTTACAAGTTCAGGCATTTAAAATAATATCATTGTTGACTAATTCCTATAGGGTGGTCCAGATCTACTTATGCAATTTTCATTACACTCTAACTTATTAAGTTTATTACATAGAAAATCACCCAAAAAATCCTGGACCATTGAGAAGTGTGCGAACTGACGACATGAAGAATTGTCTTCGTGCTGAACTGGAATCGTCCCCACATAAATCAAAGTCATACAGACAATCTGGTTCTGCATAATTAGATCTGGACCACCCTGTATATTGAAATAAGGTATATCACAATGTCCAAAAATGTCCTTTTGAGAATAGTAACTGCTAATTATCATGATTCAATACAAAATAATTCCTTTTTATTTGACTACTAGCTATAAGAATAATAGGTCTCAATTATAGTGCCATCAGTTATTCAGGCGTATCAGAAGTACTATGTAACTAATCAAGTACATTCCTGTATACAATATTTGTACTTTTTTTTAAGTGCTAATATTGTTGGCTGGCAGTGTGATTTAGTGGTTAAGACTTTGGACCTAGGCCTTCAAACCCTGAGGCTGTGTGTTCAAATCTTACTACTGACACTGTGTGACCATGAGGAAGTCACTTCACCTGCCCGTGTTCCTACTGGAAAAACAAATGAAATGTAACCAGTTGTATCTCAGATGTTTTAAGTCAAATAATAAATAATAATAATATTATTAGATCACTGGAGCTGCTTACTCCTGAACATGCTATATACAATTGTTCATGAGGAAAACATTCCTGCATTGTATTCATTCCCACTCTTCCTAGTGACTTTGCAAAATACAATTTTACAGTAAAGTGTATTAGTTTGAAGTGAAATTTATAATCAGTAGAAAAAGTGTGAAATTACAGTATATTTTTTATCATTATTAGATAACTTTACTTGACTTTCATCTGTTTATGTCATTCACCCTGGTAAAATTTTCTTTTTGTGTTTTATGTCACTTGTATGCAGTCCCTCCTTCTGCAGATAGGAATGTACAGTATATGCAAAGCTGTGCTTGAAGTGGATATACAGAAGTGCAGGTACCCTATGTGTCATACTGATATATTAACACAATGAGTGGGGAAAGCACAGAGAAGTGACCTTGAGCATCACAATATAGTTTTGGTGGCTTCCCCATTAAAAATTTAAGGGCCACTATCTAAGACCAACACTAGTGTATTATTTGATTTTAGCTCTGTGATTGAAGAGTGGTCGGTGTTGTGAATTCTGTCTCTCTTGTAGTTTTCAGGTCTGTGACTGGGGGCTGGAGGTTTGACAGAGTGGTACAGATAACCAAGATGAGAGCCAGTACACATCTAAAAGTGCTAGTAGTCAACAGCAAAAAAACAGTGTTGGCTTATCACTGAGCTTTGCATTTTCCTTGAACTTTGCAATATTTTCCCCTTCCATTTCACAACATCTCTTTTTTCTTATCCAGGATACCACCCATTTCTCAGTCGTCCACCCACCTTATTGGTAAGCACTGCCATTTACATGGCATGTCGATCGCTTCTACTACATCCTTTGTTTGCGTAAAGCACACTGTCTGCACAGCGCAGGACATGTAAGTCAGCATAATATTACCGTATATACTCATGTTTAAGTTCTCCAGCGGATAAGTCGGGGCTTGTTTTTAGCGTATTATTTCCGGTATTTTAAAATGTAAGTTGTATAAGTCGAATGTGGAAAACCCATGCTATTGGTCCAAGAGATTTTGATATGCTAATACCCACCTGAGTATGGTATCATATTAGGGCCATGGAGAAGAAAAATAAATACGGACACAGTGAAGAAAAAAAAAGTGTATGTCAAGATTAAAGTCGACATGTTGACTTTATTCTCGTAGTTTATTTTGTCATTAAAGTGGATCATTGTAAATGTCATTTTAAAATCAATGTTTAATTTACTAAATTTTCTCAAACCCCATCATAAGTAATGTAGCACATTACACGCTTTGTGTTAAGTGTTCCCTGACCCATATTACTTGGTACCCTAAAATATTGTTATATCGAAATGTTCTTTCGTGGCAGATACCTGCTGCCCTAGATATACCATTCTGCAAAATTTCAATGTAATTTTAAAAATCATTTCCTAGGGTGTTAGGATAGAATACAGTGGATGTGATATATTACATCTACTCAATATATAAAAAATTCTAAGCCTAAAAGTGCAACGATCTTGTGCAATGATTTTTTTTATGTCACGTTTTTTGTCACGCTATAAATCAGGATCTTTTTAAAACCTACATATATATGTTTTGCATCATTCTTTTCAGAATTTAATGTGATGTTGTTAGATTTTTCAGATACTTATTCCATTTTTAAATTATAACTAAAATATCAAGAACTCACGTCCCAGCGCCAGAAATAAAAGACAAAGAGTAGATGACAAAGACAGCTGCTGTACAGCCTTTTAAATGTTCAAAGCACCCTGTGAGATTCAGATCATTTTTCCCATTGTATTGACATTTAAGAGGGGGTTTCGGAGAAGCGAACATGTCTCCTTGGGGTGCATTCAGGCCCCCTCTTCACAACACGAGCAGCAGAGATACGAAGTGGCTGGTGCGTAGCGCAGGTCAAGGGGGATGACAAGTGAAGCGAGCAGGGGGTAAGTCCCCTAGTATATAAATATTTTTATCTATTTTATAAATATAATATATATAAAGAATCTAGATGTGTTGTCTTCTCTCATCCAAAAAGACATGCAGGTAAATAAGCAATTCCAAATTGCTCCTGTCTGATTGTGAGTGTGGGTGATGGTGTGTGTATGCTTAGCCCCCGAGTTTAACAAGAACCATGCCTTGAACTATTCCTGCCATGCACTCAGTGCTGCTGTGATAGGCTGTGGCCCTTCATTATCCTTCATTATCCTGAATTGGAAATGGCAAGTTTGAGATTTATTTGGTTTACATAAGTATATATTGTATGTATACTGTATATATTTAAAGAAATAAGGTTGGTGATATGGATGGAAGACTCTGGGCAAGACTCAAGGATAATAAATAGGTTTATTTCAGTGGTCAATATGAGGTAACATGCAAAGGATATTCAAGAGGATAACCGGTTTGGCTGTCTCTGATATATCTACATGTTGCAGGAAACAGGAAAAAATAAGTGATTACACCGTATTGATATGGAGATCTTACACCATACAATATCAGGATTGCTTGTGGTCACTGGGTATCCCAGAAGTAAATGTGCCCCCGGGCATTAAAGCCCTGAAATACCCCCATCTCTCCCACACTCATCCAGTTTCAGGTGGAGCCTGGTACTGGGAGGTAATATATGATTAAGACTTAACTGGTGCAGGGAGAAAGGACAGCCAAAGACTGGTGTCATCTGTAAGGTGAGCAGGAGGTTCACATATCAAACAGTTGATATAGTTATGGCCATGAAACTTAGGCTTTGTTCCTTGTGGGCATACCATATTGTAATAATTTATTTTGTTTATGAAATAAATGCTCTTCTTGTCTGGTACTTTTGGTTCACCCATCTCTTATCTGGGTTGAAGGTCACATCACAGTGACCCTCCAGTCCACTCTCTTCCCACATACAGTATATACCACATCTATACATCACAATCAGTAATTTCAGTTCAGATTGACTTTGATGCTATTGTAGCATAGCTTTACAGTAAAATTTTGAATTGCGAGTAACTTGGTCTGCCAGTGTTTTGCAAGACAAGCAAAATTTTTTAATGCAATTTAACTTGATAAATGAGCGAGATCTTGCAATATGAGTAGTACGTATACGATCTGTCTGCTGAGCTTCACGTTATCACAACTGAGCCAATGGTTCTTCTCTCTCTCTCTCGCTGCAGGATTGTGTTTAATTGTCTCCCAAGCTCGGTCTCAGTTGACGTGCCTCACTCGTATAGTCAACATCTGTACTAGTGTATACTGTTTACTATGGCATTGTGACCATGTGTATGTAAAAGTAAAGCATTTTTTGTTTTGTGTGCAAGTGAAGTGATGAATCTGTTTAACGACAATGTAATGTCACATTTCCGTGAAATCCTCAAAAGGAGGCAAAAGCAACTGTCATTGGATAGGTTCCTTTTTAAAGTCGCAAAAAAAAAGATTCCAGTGAGCCAACAGACAGCAGTGATTCTGTTAGTTATAGTGAAAGTCGTCCTACACAATAACCCTACTCCTCTTCTCCTCTCTCTCGTCTCCCTCATAACAGCCATAATTCTTTTCAAATGGAAAGTGCAGGTTAATTTATTTTATTTATTTTTACTTTACATTTTGTAATTTTTATATGAATATTTTGGGTTGTGGAACGAATCATCTGAGTTTCCATTATTTCTTATTAGGAAATTCGCTTTGATATACGAGTGCTTTGTATTACAAGTATGTCCCCAGAACGAATTATGCTCGCAAACCAAGGCACCACTGTATTTGCAATATTTTATAATTGCATCTTAAACAAGACCTTATTAATTTCTCATATTCCTATTTTTGTTGACAGGTAATTGCCTTATGACTATGACAATATATTAAAACTAAAATCGTTTTTATTTTTATTATAAAGTCTGCAATACCATGTTCAAGTACAAACTTTAGCTATTTCACTTGCTGGTAATCTCACACTAAACACTGATTAAGTTCTATCAGGACATTGAACTTTTAAATTCTATTAGGACATTGAACTTTTTTCTATATCATTTAATTCACTATTTTTGTTTAAACTTCTGCTGAACAAATACTGTATTTTGATTTATTCAAGTATAAACAAGAAAATAGGTCAAAAACATGCGCGCATAAGACACCACTATATTCATATGCTGGGATTTTTTTTTTTTTCACAGTAGACTGACAGTTATGTTTTATTATTGTTAGTTTTATTAATTTTTTTGAATGCATTCAAAATAGCAGTTCTCTTTCATATTTGACTTATGAAGCAGAGCAGAGTTGTAAACAATTGTAATATATAAATACAAGTGACGGGCCTGATGTTTTGGAACAAATTAATTTGGAATTTGTCATTAAACAGGTCCTACAAAAAACAATGTATTGATTCTGTTTCTTACAAATATTAATGTAAAATGTCTATTTTTTATTACTTTTACTTACTGGTAAGATTTGCACTTGTTGCTTTTCACATTGTATTTTGGAACTCTGTAATACCTTAGGCTTAGTCTTTAAAATGATTTTATTTTAATAAAGAAAGCCAGTATTCTCATGAAAAGGCTATATGCCCATTCTGTGCTGACAGTTTACTTGTAATGAATAATCTACTGTAATTTTATATTTTATCTTTCATAGGTAGCATTTCTTCTTTCTTACTAATATGACAAAAATAGAAAAACAAAATGCTGGCAGGCTGTTATAGTTAAAGGTCAAGAAATATGTCCCCTCAGAAATTTGAAATTAATTAAATCTAAGACATGTTGCTCAACATGCACAAAATATAAATAAAACCATACTCAAATGAAGAGAAGTTTTGAATCCAGATCATGGATTCTCTGAACCCCAACTCTTATGCTGCCCTGTGGGTAAACTGAGGGATCACATGACTTCAGAAAGCAGTCTCTTACTGTCTCTCCCTTATTTTGGATTCTTGACTGGGAAAAGAAGCAGTAACTTTCTTGGTTGGAATGCCCATCTATCCATACTCCTGATCATCCATAACAGCCTTCTGGCTGGAAAACAGAACACAAACCATTTTGTTCAAGATGGATAGCCATACCTGCTATCCATACATCAACTGGCAGAGGACCCATATTAAACCGTGGATTCACAGCTCTTTGGCAGCATGTGCTGAGGCAGTGTGGAAGGAGAAGAGCTGCTAAAGAAAAGGCTTTTTGAAGCATCTCTCCTGCACATGAAAAAAAGGTCCAGGCAGGCTTCTAAGGCAGTGGGCAGCCATACATACGCTGCCGCCAAGGTAGCCCAGATTGGCATGTCACAGAGAGAGAAAGATGAAAGAAGTTCCGGAAGACGGGATCTGTAATGAGGTAGGTGCCGGTCTCAGGGATGATCTACCCTGGGATTGTTATGCATCTGTTCCGTGTGGCTACCTTCTAGACGGCAGAATGCTGAATCCATGTTGGAGGCCCAGGCATGCCGATCCGTGGGATGAAGGCAGGGTGAGCTCGAGGTTGAGCATTTGTGATCGAGGGCTGCGGCTTCCTACAACTTAAGCTTGCCTCAACCAAAACAAAATCTGCAAAATTTTAATGGAACTGTTAGACTGTACTGAACTTAAACTTGAAGAGGTGAAAATTGAGTATGTGAGACATGTGGGGCTTAGGTGCCATATATGGCTACTTTACTCAGTATAGTCAGGTCCAAGAGGCTTAAACTATATTCTGCTTCTTTTGTAATACCCTTTTTTGCTCCTTCTATTGATGCCCTCTCCGTTATCCTTTATTTTCATGGCATGGATTCTACAAGATGGAATACAGTATATTGCTTTGAGATCTGGTCTGAGTTAGCATGTTTGCATCACACAATTTCAGCAGATTTTCCAGCTGCATTTTCTTGCTATGAATCACCTGTTCTTTCACATCCCCAAGATGTTCTATTGGATTCAGATCTGGTGACAGGGAAGGACACTGAAGAACACTATTGTAAACTCACTGTCACGTTCATGAAATCAGTCTGAGATAACTTTTGCTTTGTGACATGGTACATTATAATGCTGGAAGTAGCCATTTGAAAGTGGTTAAACTGTAGCTATGAAAGGATGCACATGGTCAGCAACAATACTCGTACCAAGAAAATATTCCCCACATCATTACACCTGCAGCAGCAGTAATTAGACTGTTAACTCAGGCAAGGCTGGTTGTATGGATTCATGCTGTTGGCACCAAATTCTGACCCTACCATCTGTGTGCCTCAGGAGAAATTGAGATGCTTCCAGTATTTAACTATTCAGTTTTGGTTAGCCTTTGCCCACTGCAACATCAGCTTTCTGTTCTGTTCACAGTTATACACAGAGGGTTTCTGAGCTACTGTAGCCTTGCTGCCATCTCAAACCAGTCTGGTCATTCTTTCTCTCATCAACAATGTGTTTCTGTCCACAGAACTGCTGCTCAATAGATGTTTTTTTTGTTTGTCACAACATTCTGAGTAAACTCTATAGAGACTTGTGTGTGAAAATCCCAAGAGATCAGCAGTTAAAGAAATACTTAAACCAGCCTAACTGATGACAAGAATAACACCACAGTCAAAATCACTGAGATCACATTATTTTCCCTATTCTGGTGAATATTTATTGAAGCTTCTGACCTGTGCTTGCATGATTTTGTGCATTGTGCTACTACCACATTAGAAAACTGCAAGGATATGCAGGTGTACAGATGTTCCTAATAGTTTATATACAGTATATGATAATTTACAGAATGTATATACAAGAATGTATTGTAAATGTCATCTGGGACCTTCTGGTGTACCGAACAGGTTAAGTACTGATCCCTTGCCAGGAAGGGAGGCCAGAAGTATGCAGGGATTGGAGGAGTTGGCCTTTCTGGAGGCTTTACTCCCCTGACACACTAGAGGGCGGTATTCTTGCCTTGCTGCCCCTACTTTTCAACCCTCAGTCATGATGGGAAATGTAGCCCCGTGTTACAGTCTGGTGGTGCACTATGCCTACCACCGGGGGAACCGCAGGAAGGAACCATCTCTGCTGTTTAGAGACTTCAGCCTGACCCAAAAGTACTTCCCTTGGGCTATGCCCTGGCACCTGAAGTACTCCTGGGTTCGAGATAAAAGGAACCATCATGTCACATCTGGGTGATTCGGAACTGGTTGGAAGAAAGGCAACACTTGCTGGAGGGAGGTGGACAGAGAGAAAAGAGACAGGCCGAAAAACAAGTATTTATTCTGTGTATTGGCTGTACTAATTGTCATCGTCATTGTGAAAGAGCTGTGTGGTGCAGGAAACGCTTACTGGAAGGGTTTCCCACAATAAAAATCCTTTTATTGAACCAGAGTGGTGTAGGGTATTGTGTGTCTGGGGTTTGGCAGCACCACATACTGTTCGCAATATGTACAGTATATGTATTTGAATCCATCCATCTTCCAACCCGCTGAATCCGAACACAGGGTCACGGGGGTCTGCAGGAGCCAATCCCAGCCAACACAGGGTGCAAGGCAGGAACCAATCCTGGGCAGGGCGCCAAACCCACCACAGGACACACACACCCACACACCAAGGACAATTTAGAGCCGCCAATCCACCTAACCTGCATGTCTTTGGACTGTGGGAGGAAACCGGAGCACCCAGAGGAAACCCACACAGACACCGGCAGAACATGCAAACTCCACACAGGGAGGACTTGGGAAGCGAACCCAGCGCTACCGCTGCACCACTGTGCCGCCTTGTATTTGAATATCTGGTATAATTTTAATTTGTACTCCATACTAAGGTTCTTATTCTTGCTGTAAAGTTCAAGCAAAAGCAGGCTGAGGGGTGAGTACTGTAACATGGTATTGGGTGAATATATACCTTCATTTATGTGTCAGTGTCTAACTAGACCCCTCCTACTTAATGTATCTGTCTTTTCAGCATCTTAAAAGAAAACAGGGTTCATAACCACATTTCACATGACTGGTGGTCAAACAGACAATACTGCTACTGCGAGACTGCTATTTATGAGTTGGATTGTGGGTGTGCGTCCACGATGACAGGTTTTTTGTAGGCTGGCATTCATTGTGAATACACTCGGCCTGCACAGTTAAACCAATATAAATAAAGAGAAGGATTGCTGTGTAAACCCTAACATTGTCTCTAATAAATTGTTGCACTGATCCTGGATGCAATATGGCTAGGGCCATTATATGATCAATAAAAGACAAGGAACTGACAGAGATAATAAAATAATATGTTTCCATTGTAAATGCATCACAGGACAAGATACATGGTGCATTGTTATAGCGTAGATGTGACTAATAAGACCATAATATTGTTCTGATGTTCCATTTTATATCATTAAATATGATTAATCTTTGAGGTGTTAATAATATATTGCTCAATGCTTCATCTTGCTTTCTTTTGTTTTTCCCAATTTTATCTCCCTTGGTACCCATTTAGTTTTCACAGCATGTTGAACCAGCAAGATACAGCAAAGCTTGTTAAGTGCATGTCACACTATTTGTAGCCTTTTTACACTACTGAGTCATAGCAGCTTGGATTAATTTACTCAGGTATGCTATGCCTCTTGTGTTTTTGTTTTCCATTACTAAAATACAGCATCTGACTGAAAGTCATGCATCTCTGATCAGAAGAATGCACAAGATAGGACATACTTGACAAAAGGCACATCTGGCAATTACATGGCTGCTCTTACACATATTCACACCCATTTGTAATGGTGCTTTTCAGTGATACTACAATATGTATGTCCACCAGTACAGTGGTTAGTGTTGCCCTACAACTTCCTAGGTTTGAATGTTGGCCAGTTCACTGCCCTAGTGTAATGTGCATGTTTTCATATATAAATATACTAAATATTTGGCAGCACCTTGGCTCAGTGATTAGCACTGCCTCCTTAGAACTCAAAGTTCATATCTTTTACTAGTCACTGTCTCTTTGTACATTCTGGCCAATTCTTCATGGCTTGAACCCTGGAATTACAACATTTCCTTGACATTTCATAGATCTGTTGGTGAGATTGACTGGCATGTGTAAATTGTACTTGTAAGTGCTAGCGTGCTCTATAATGCTGTTATGGAACAGCACCAAATCCATTGTTGGGTTATTTCATAAACCTAATTCAGCTGGGACAGTCTCTTGCGCCTAATGACTCATAAATTGAACTGACCAGGTTCAGTAAATGGATGAAATGACGTACTATAAATAAAAAGAGCAAACAATTCCAATGAAGGAAATTAAAGCATGCACTAGATCTCATGGGCAGTGCTTAGGAAAAATGCCTCTCTGTCATTAAATTATGAATCAACTGTCAAAGTTCAAGGCTTGAATACAACTGGACTTGCTATTAATATTTTGCTGAGCCAATCTGTTTTTAGACAAAATATTCTATACTTGAAGTGTGGGGGCCTGCCAGGCTACTGTTGGCTTCAACACAGTATGTCTCACTAAAGTAATGACCTACAAAATTGATTAAAATGGCATGGAAGTGTAAAGCCAAATTTTTGGTACCAAAATTACACTCCTTCCTTGTAATAATGTTTAATTCTAAAACATTTTTTAATAGTAAATATTATTGTGTCTTCAAATAATGAAAGGAATTATCACACTTTTTTATACAAGTAAACTTCAACATGGAAACATCAGGTAAATAAAGTTTTCTTTTTGCGGTCTAGAACTATAATGGAGCTCAAAACTCTTTGTGGTGACTAATTTTTTCTTTTTATTGAAATAAATGCTTTATGAGACTTTAATTTAAATGTCAAATGTGAGTCCTTTAAGCTGCATAATGTGACTAGTGCCTGTAAGTAAACGAGCAATTTTAAGCTCTAAGAGATTTACCCTTTACAGAGATCTTCAATTAAAAGGTCTTTCATGGAGTGGAGATTTTTGTATTAAATGTCACGTTTTGCATAGTTCCCCATGTGATCTGCCTTCTGTGTAAATGAGCAGTTTTTGTGAAATAGACCTCAGAGGTATGAATACCAGCTGCAAATCATTTAAAGTAATAAAGTTTTACTATACCCAACTCTAATATAGTCAGATATAACTAACAAAGTGAATTGTTATTTAAAAGCAAGGGAAAAAAATCCAACTGTTGGCAAGAAATAGTGCCTTGAAATTTCTGTCCTGATCATTTTAAAACATCTGCAAAAAATCAAATCATGTCAATTCATTCTGCAATGCTGCAGATTTTCATTACTATATTTCTTTTAATTAGATCCTACTTTTGTCAACTGTAAAGGACTGTGTTTAACTGGACGAGAGCATTGTGAATCTCACATTAAATATAACACTTAGATTTCAATCAAATTGGAAATCAATTTTTATTTTTCTACATCTTCAAAGTAATAGTTTGCTAAATTGAGTGCATACAACAATTGTTACAAATTGTTCTGCTGTTAGTCTGTCTGATAATTCATCTCTTTTCAATGAATATAAATAATTTGCAAGGTGTGAAAACCGAAAGGCAATACACAGTGGTTATAAAAAACATTTGCCCCTTGGAGGTTTTCACGCTTTATTATTATACTATATTGAATCACAGTGGATTTAATTTGGCTTTTTCTGACACTGATTAGAAGAAAATGACTTTTGCATGTCAGAGTAAAAACAGATCTTTGCAAAGTGATCTAAATAATTACAAATATAAAATACAAAATAATGAATCGCAAAACTCATCCCTTTCAAGTCAGTATTTAGAAGATATACCTTTGGCAGCCATGACAGCTTCGAGCCTGTGTGTGCTCAGGCCTCTATTAGCTTTGTACATGTGGACACTGCAGTTTTCCTCCTTTCTTCTTTGCAAAACTGTTCAAGCCTGTCAAGTTGCATAGGGACTGTAGGTGAACTCTCAATTCTCAATTGGATTGAGATCTGGACTCTGAATCGGCTACTCTAGGGCATTAACATTGGTACTTTGAAGCCATTCTTGTGTATCTTTGTCTTTATGCCTTTGGTTACTATTCTTCTAGAAAACAAATCTCCAGAGGTGCAGATTTCTTGCAAATTGCATGAAGTTTTTCTCCAGGATTTCCTAATATTTTGCTGCCTTCATTTATCCTTCAGAGTTGGGATGATGATTATTGATAATGTGCATTGTCTTATGCTAAACATGGAGTTAAGCCCAATGGGCAAAAGGCTTAATTTTGATCTTGGACCACAGAACCTTTTTCCAACTTCAGAGTCTCAAGGTGTCGTCTGACAAACTTCAGCCGAGATGTCATGTGCGATTTTTTTTTTTTTAATGGTTGTTCTTCCTTTGTCACTCTCCCATAAAGCTGCAACTGGTAAAGCACCCTTGCAACAGTTGCTGTATACACAATCTCTCCAGCTTGAGACACAGTAACACGTAGCTTCCTCAGAGTTCCCACAGGTCTCTTGGTGGCCTTCCTCACTCATCTTCTTCTTGCTAGATCACTCAGTCTTTGTGGATAGCCTGCTCTATGTAGACTTACAGCTGCACCATTCCATTTCTTACTGATTAATTTAACTGGGCTCCATGGGATATTCAGTGACATGGATTTTTTTTCATCTCGATCCCCTGAATTATGCTTTTTAATCACCTTTTCACTGAAATGCTTGGAGCACTCTTTTCATTTTCTTCATTGTGTATGTTAGACCTCAATACTGAATCACCACAAGTTGGATGTTCTACATACAGGTGGATTTATACTACAATCAATGGAAATTTCTTGACTATAAACAGATGATCTCCACTGAACTAATTATGTGACTTCTTAAACCAATTTGCTACACCAGTGATGATTTAGGTCTGTCAGTTCACTTCCCAGGTCCTCCATGCGTAGAGTTTGCATGTTCTCCCCGTGTCTGCGTGGGTTTCCTCCCACAGTCCAAAGACATGCAGGTTAGGTGAATTGGCGATCCTAAATTGTCCCTAGTGTGTGCTTGGTGTGTGTGTGTGTGTGTGTGTACGTGTGCCCTGCCCAGGGTTTGCTTCCTGCATTATGCCCTGTGTTGGCTGGGATTGGCTTCAGCAGACCCCCGTTACCTTGTAGTTAGGATATAGTGGGTTGGATAATGGATGGATGAATAATGGATGGATGGATATTAAAGGCAGTGAATACTTATATGATTATTCATTTTGTGTTTTGTATTTGTAATCAATTTGTAACACTTTACAGAGATCTGTTTTCACTTTGACATTAATGAACCTTTATCTATTAATCAGTGTCAAGTAATCCAATTTAAATCCACTGTAATTGAATGTTGTACATAAAATGTGAACATTTCCAAGGGGGTAAATACTTTTATAGACACCCTTTAAATAAATACTGACTTATTTTGTTTAGGCACTTAGTTTTAGAATTAACCAACAGTGTAAAATAAATGTAGAGTTCTGAGGATATCTTTCATTTTTTTGTTTTGGATGAGGGTGAGTACCAAAAGGAGTGATTACATAACAAGTAGCAGATATCAAAGAGGACTTTCTTTAAGGGTAAAACCAAAGAATAGATGTTATTGTTACTAAAGGTCTTAATACTGAAAAGTATGATTATTCAACAAGCCTAGTGTGCAAATTCAAAGACATGGTCAAAAGAAAACTGATGTCAAAACCAGAAGTCTTTTTGATTATAGAATTATTTTAGATTGTTTGTTCAGGTGCTAGTATTTTGAGGTGTCATTTTTCTGATATTTTTTCATGCAGGAGAGCATGTTATATATTGACCACCAGAATATCTGCATCTCGTGCCTAACAATGATGGAGAATCATAGTGACCAAACATACAAAAGGCAGCACCCATGCAGAACAAACATACAAATTACTGATGCAATGATGCCATCAGAATAATAGTAACAGTATTTATAATTAAAAATAAAAATCATAATATACTGTATAAACAAAAATAAATGGCATAGATAATTTGGCAAAGTGTATCTGACATTCTTTATGGCACAGGAGTGCATTCATTTTTAAATATTTGTTCAACCATTTTCTGAGCTTACTTGTTTCTAATAAATGGTCATGGACTTCCTTTCCAGCTATTATCAGGTGCAATGCAGCAACCTTCAGTGATTTGCTAGTCCACTGCAGAGCACGCGTATTGTTTGTTTGTATATATATATATATATATATATATATATATATATATATATATATATATATATATATATATATATATATATATATATATATATACTATATCGCAGCAGGCACACACACACATACACACACACACACCATGCTCACTTAGGTTCAGTGAAATGTATAGTTTCTAGTCAGCCCAATCTACATGTCACTGGGTATGGAAAGACGCTGACTTATCCCAAGTACAACCCTGCATAGAAAGGCACAGTGGAAATGTTCCAGTTCTCCACATTGCAACCAAGACTTGAATTAAGCCGTGCTCCCTGGATTTGTGTCACCTATATTAACACTAGAATTACCAGAGCCTCTGAAAAAACTCGTAATTCCGTCCCACCTTAAACTGCTTCTTAAATCCCTTCACAACTCTCCGCCAGCGCCCTTTGTCTTCTAAATGTGCTGATAAAGAGAAGCTAGGAGCAGCCGGCTATTCCATCCCCCCACCAATTTAGAACGTGCACGAACTTCTCTCAGCTCATGCCTTGATTGAGTATCTGGGAGTGAAGTGGAGTTTTAGAGTGGAAATAATAGATCGTTGTTTGGAACACACGCATTTCATGTCTGTTCCGTTTCTACAGTAATCTGTGTCAACACATTGTTAAAACAGAAACGTTTTTTATATTCTAGTAGTAGATGACAAAATGTAGGCATAAACTATATAATGTATGAAGCCTGAAGTCCAAATAGCAAAGAAACATTTTCACAAGAATAACACAATTGCGCTTTTATTCAAAAATATAACTGCAGAAACAAAAGCCGCCTAAATATGTGACATTGACACCACTTTATTGTAACTGCCTCCGTGGCTCGATAGACTCAGCCCCGCTTGAATCAGAAGGTCACGAGTTCGATCCTGCGCCCCTCTGTTTTGAGAAGTAAACTGCTCTTATTCTTACTGTTTTAAAATAAAAGCATACATTTGATTTCAGTATGTAACAGCCGGTGCAATTTATGATCCTTGTAAAGGCTAGCTTTTTTTTTTAATTCACTTTTCATTCTCTCAGTCGCGTTCAGAATCAATCTATACAACCCCATCTGACACGGCTGTTTTCACTAAAGACGCTATAGCTCTGCAGTGTACCACGATGCATACTAACGCCAAACACCCTCAACCTAAAGTACCCGGGCTCTGACACACAAACGCTGGCGAAGCTGCTTTCTTCGTATCTCACCGTCACTTGCTTTTCTTTTATTCAGTTTTATTGAGTGTTCCTGCCAGTCCCCGCATGTTGCTGTATGCTGTTTCTTTTGTACTCGGGACATGCAGAGGAAAGAATGGTAAAGACCAGTAACTTCGGCGCTATATGCAATCATCAGACACTCCCCATCTGCCCGTGTCGTTCAAACACAGGAACATATATTGGTGTAAAAGTATAACAAAAGTGCACTTTTATTCAAGTGCACTTTTCCCATCGCCTTTTCCTGTAAGAAGCAATGTACACACTTCTCTCTATGCTGTGGTTTCTATTACACACCTTGTGAAATGAAGTGTCTGCGTGCACTTTTCGTGGCATTACACGTGTATTTTTTGAGCATGCCAGTTTGAGCAGTATAAAAAGTATTGAAAAGTATAACAAAACAACGGGCAGATGGGAGTGTCTGATGATTGCATATAGCGCCGAACTTACTGCTCTTTATTATTCTCTCCTCTGCGTGCCCTGGAGTACAAAAGAAACAGAATACAGACGCGCTATAGCTCTGCGTTGTACCACGATGCATACTAACGCCCCCCCACCCGGTTCTGACACACAGACGCTGGCGAAGCTGTCTTCTTCGTATCTCACCGTCACTTGATTTTCTTTTTATTCAGTTTTATTGAGTGTTCCTGCCAGTCCCCGCATGTTGCTGTATGCTGGATATGTTCACATGTATTGTCTCTTTCTTTCAGGTGTGTAATAGAAACCACAGCATAGAGAAGTGTGTACATTGCTTCTTACAGGAAAAGGCGATGGAAAAAGTGCACTTGAATAAAAGTGCACTTTATTATACTTTTACACCAATATATGTTCCTGTGTTTGAACGACACGGGCAGATGGGGAGTGTCTGATGATTGCATATAGCGCCGAAGTTACTGGTCTTTACCATTCTTTCCTCTGCATGTCCCGGAGTACAAAAGAAACAGCATACAGCAACATGCGGGGACTGGCAGGAACACTCAATAAAACTGAATAAAAAGAAAAGCAAGTGACGGTGAGATACGAAGAAAGCAGCTTCGCCAGCGTTTGTGTGTGTCAGAGCCCGGTACTTTAGGTTGAGGGTGTTTGGCGTTAGTATGCATCGTGGTACACTGCAGAGCTATCGCGTCTTTAGTGAAAACAGCCGTGTCAGATGGGGTTGTATAGATTGATTCTGAACGCGACTGAGAGAATGAAAAGTGAATTAAAAAAAAAAAGCTAGCCTTTACAAGGATCATAAATTGCACCGGCTGTTACATACTGAAATCAAATGTATGCTTTTATTTTAAAACAGTAAGAATAAGAGCAGTTTACTTCTCAAAACAGAGGGGCGCAGGATCGAACTCGTGACCTTCTGATTCCCAAGCGGGGGCTGAGTCTATCGAGCCACGGAGGCAGTTACAATAAAGTGGTGTCAATGTCACATATTTAGGCGGCTTTTTGTTTCTGCAGTTATATTTTGAATAAAAGCGCAATTGTGTTATTCTTGTGAAAATGTTTCTTTGCTATTTGGACTTCAGGCTTCATACATTATATAGTTTATGCCTACATTTTGTCATCTACTACTAGAATATAAAAAACGTTTCTGTTTTAACAATGTGTTGACACAGATTACTGTAGAAACGGAACAGACATGAAATGCGTGTGTTCCAAACAACGATCTATTATTTCCACTCTAAAACTCCACTTCACTCCCAGATACTCAATCAAGGCATGAGCTGAGAGAAGTTCGTGCACGTTCTAAATTGGTGGGGGGATGGAATAGCCGGCTGCTCCTAGCTTCTCTTTATCAGCACATTTAGAAGACAAAGGGCGCTGGCGGAGAGGTGTGAAGGGATTTAAGAAGCAGTTTAAGGTGGGGCGAATTACGAGTTTTTAAGTAGGCTCTGGTAATTCTAGTGTTAAACACTCCACATATCTACATATCTGCTTGCTGTAGTTTGCATTATAATTATTTACTGTTTTTTTTTTAAGTCTTTTCAAAGGAGCCAACAAATGAACATATACATAGGCGGGAGTAAAAATGCTGTGTCACAGAAGTAATAAAAACCGATCTTGCACAGCAACATTCATATATAGAAGCAGTTAGGATGTATTATTTAAATATTGTGCTTTCTTACTCAATTAGCCTAATCTCCTTCTATAGTATCTGAACTGAACATATTGTAATAAGTAGAGACTTGAGGCGTGAAAGGTTTGGGGCAGCCACCCGTTTAATTGGTTTCCTGGCTGCAAACGTACTTGAGACATCATAGTCAAGTTTACACAACAGAGTCCAAAACAGAACTGCCTGCCTAAGCAAGGCAGTGAGCTTTATAGCTCAGAGGGCGGAAATGATGTCGTCCTCTGGGCCGAACTGGAAGTGACATCACCCTTGGGGCGGAACCGAAGTGACCTCATTCTTGGGGCGGAACCGAGGTGGTGTGTCCTTCCTGGAAATGGCGGCTCCTGGTGGGATTTCCGGGTAAGACCTGCAGAGAACTCAGAAAGAGCGTCAGCGTACCCGCCCTGGGCAGATGTATAAACAGTATTGTCTAAGCCCTTCAGCTGCTTCCCATGCACGCGTGTGTGACAAGACTCCCCTCAGCCCAGACCCGTGGGTCGGGCGACCTGCACCGAGGTGCGTGGGCCGGGAGAGGGGCATCGGCGTTGGCATGAAGGGACCCCTGTCGATGAGCGGCGTATATTTGTACTGCTGCAGGTCAAGAAACCACCTCGTGACCCGCGGATTCGACTCCTGTGAAGGGCCCATCCACTTTAAAGGCGCATGATCCGTCCCCAGAGTGAACACGCGACCCAAGAGGTAGTACCGCAGCTGCGTCACCGCCCATTTGATCGCCAGAGCCTCCTTCTCCACCGCCCGCGTACCTGGTCTCCCGTCCAACAGTTTCGGGCTCAGGTACATAAGGGGTGTTCAACACCGTCGACGCTTTGGCTCAACACGGCTCCCAAGCCTGTGTCCGAAGCGTCCGTCTGGAGGACAAAAGGGAGAGAGAAGTTAGGGGAGATTAAGATAGGTGCTGAAGTCAGAGCCCTTTTTAAGTCACTGAATGCAGCCCCGCTTTATCAGACCATACCACCGTATTAGGAGCTCTTTTCTTTGTCAAGTCGGTCAAGGCGCGCTCTCTCGGAGAAGCGAGGCACAAACCGGGCGGTAGTACCCGCCAAACCGAGAAAGGATTGGACTTGCCGCTTGGTTTGCGGACGGGCCAGGCCATTATGGCTTGCAACTTGGAACACTGTGGCCTCACAGTACCCCGGCCCACTAGGTAGCCCAAATATTTGGCTTCTCTCAACCCGAAGTAACATTTCTTGGGGTTGATGCGAGCCCGCCTCTCCCAATGTCCGTAATACTGCTGTGACCTGCTGTATGTGCTCCTTCCAGGTGCTGGAATAGATGACAACGCCATCCAGATAGGCAGCACAGAACGAGTTATGGGGCCGGAGCACTTTGTCCACCAGACGCTGAAAAGTCGCAGGCCCGTGTAACCCGAATGGAAGGACACGATACTGCCAGTGTCCGCTAGGAGTGCTAAACGCGTTTTTCCTTCGCGGACTCCGTTAAAGGACCCTGCCAGTACCCCTTTGTCATGTCAAGTGTAGTCAAGAATTTGGCTGGTCCCAGTCTCTCGAGGAGGTCGCCCACGCAGGCATGGGATAAGCATCAAATCGGGAAACTTGGTTGAGCCGACGGAAGTCATTGCAAAACCTCCAACTGCCGCCAGGCTTAGCAATCAAGACGATGGGGCTGGACCAGGGACTACTACTTTCCTCGATCACTCCTAGTGCCAGCATTCGCTTGATTTCCAGTTCCACTTCTACTTTCTTTGCCTCCGGAGTCTGTAGGGTCGCCACGGACGATCACCCCGGTCAGTCAATATGTCGTGCGCAATCAGAGAGGTCCGACCTGGTTGTTCACTTACCACCTCTGGGACCGAGCGGATAGCTGCTTCGAGCTCCTGTCTCTGTCTGGGAGATAGCTGTTCACAAATTAAGGGCACTTACTTCCGCAAGAGAGCAGGGCTGTCGGAGGAGGGATCGATCCCTCTCCTTCCACGGTTTCAGCAGGTTTACATGATATATTCGCTCAGCTGGTCGGCGCATTGGGCTGTTTCACCAAATAGTCGACCAATCCCTTCCTCTCCTTAATTTCGTAGGGGCCTAGCCAATGTGCAGCAGTTTAGAGTGTGAAGTAGGAACCAATACCATGACGCGATCCCCGGTTGGAACTCCCGGAGAGTCGTGCCCGGGTCATACAGGCGGCCTGTGCTGATTGTGCCTCCTCGATATGACTTTTAGTATAGGTCTTATTACATCAAATCTATCGCGCAATTGGGCATATACTCCAAAATGTTAGTGGAGGGCTGTGCCTCCCCTTCCCAGCCCTCTTTAAAATATCTAATAAGCCCCGGGCTGTCTTCCGATAGTAATTCAAAGGGAGAGAACCCCGTAGAGGCTTGAGGGACTTCCCGTGAGGCAAAGAGGACAAGGGGAGGAGTTGGTCCCAATTCCTCCCATCCTTGCTGACTACCTTACGTAGCATTTGCTTGAGAGTTTGATTGAATCTCTCCACTAGCCCATCGGTTTGAGGATGATACACCGAGGTTTTTAAATGCTTTATTTTCAGTAACTTGGCAGTCTCCTTGAACGCTTCCGAGGTGAAAGGCGTTCCTTGGTCCGTCAGGACTTCTAGGAATGCCCACCGTGAAAAGACTCCTACTAGTTCCCCGCAATATTTTTAGTGGTAGCCGAGCGCAATGGAACGGCTTCAGGGAATCGGGTTGCATAATCCACGAGGACGAGTATATATTTATATCCTCGGCTGAGGGCTCCAGGGTCCTACTATATCCACCCCAATCCTGTCAAAGGAACGCCAATAAGGGGAAGGGGAATCAGAGGAGCACGGTCCTTCCTAGGAATTTGCCGCAGTTGACACTCCGGCAGGAAATGCAAAAGCGGCGAACCTCCTCATTAATCCCCGCCAAAAAGCGGAGCTTAATGCGCTCTAATGTTTTATCGGAGCCGAGATGGCCTCCAAGAAGGTGAGAGTGGGCTAACTCGCAAACCTGCCGCCGTAGGTCCGCGGGACTAGCAACAACTTCCGTACCTTCCCCTCATGTTCAGCAACCCGATACAATAATTCATTATCCATGACAAAGTGAGGTCCCTGTGGCATGGGCAAATGCGCGTGGCCGTTAACGAGAACCACTGCATTCTTTATGTGCTTCAGAGAGTCGCCATTCCACTGTTCTCTTGAAAGAAGCCGGAGTCGCTCTAAACTGAAAGTGCAACTCAGAGAGCTGGTCCGTCTGACCTCAAGGGGCGGAGAATCCTCCTCGCTGCCGGGCGCTAGTGGATGACGTAGTAGCCCGCGACGGTCCGGGAGTATCTTCGTCACTCTCTTGGCCTACCGCCCACTCCCTGTCGGCTGATTACACGGTGTGGAAGCAGCTTGAGATGAGTCTTTATCATCTATAACGAGGCCAAAAGCTTTTCGGGAATGCTTTCTAAACTACCGCGTTACTGTCAGACCAGTCCCGCCCGAGGATTACGGAAACGGAGGATCCGGTGTACCGCTTCGGTAAGCCGAAGGGTTCCTCCGAGACATACGTAACACCGGGCGGTATTGTATGAGCGGATATCTCCGTGTATACATTTTAGACTGGTCTTTTCTTAATCCATTGTTGCGGTAGAACAAAACGGCGAGCAACGACAGACACGCTACTGCCGGAATCAAACAGCGCTGTTACCATATGTCCATTAATAATAAGCTCTCCCGTATGTTTATCCGCCAGGGATTGCTAAGGGCACACAAACAACCCCGCCATTGTCCCCTACGGTCCGCCTTTGTTCCCGACAGGTCGCAAGCCAGACGGCCCGCGACTTCGAACAGGCTCTGGATTGCGTGGAAGGGACTGCTTTAGTGGACATAACTCCCGGTAGTCCACAGCAGCTGTTCTGCCCTCCCAGGTTTCACAGCCGGCCTCTGGGTTAGGAGCTGTAGCAGCTCGTCCATAGAATGGAATTCCCCCAGGCCGGCTGGGCAAATTCCTGGGGTAGTGTGTAGCAGCAAAAACAGGCCACTTGCTGCACTATTTGCAAGGGGTCAATCAAATGGCCGTAGCCACTCACCCACCTGTTGCCAGAGAGCCATAGCCTGCTCTGACAGCCCTTTACTGGGTTAAACTCCCAGTTTATATTTCTTTACCTGCCGGCCTGGGGACAACCCATCATTAACAGGGACCTTGGTCCCGATGGGCTCGGCTTTCCTGCCCAGAAGAGCATACTGAGCCACTCGTGTGTGTTCCCCAGAA
Organism: Polypterus senegalus; assembly: GCF_016835505.1. Taxonomy (NCBI): domain Eukaryota; kingdom Metazoa; phylum Chordata; class Cladistia; order Polypteriformes; family Polypteridae; genus Polypterus; species Polypterus senegalus. The sequence continues at coordinate 40,568,957 of NC_053159.1, forward strand.
GCCAGCCCACGCCTGTGGGTCCCCTCTACCTTCTCCACGAGATGGGTTGGTAGCCCCGGTTATGCTCGTGGAGCAGAGCCTGCACCGCGCCCTTCCTGACCCTCCGGCACTCCCTGCCCCCAAACTCGCCCCGTACTCACCCACCTGGTTCCTTGAAGGTCGTGTCCCGGGTTCTTCGGGGACACCATCCTGCCGGCTACGCCACTGTAATAAGTGGAGACCAGAGGCGTGAAAGGTTTGGGGCAGCCACCCGCTTAATGGTTTCCTGGCTGCAAAGATTTGAGACATCATTCAGTTGTACACAACAGAGTCCAAAACAGAACTGCCTGCCTAAGCAAGGCAGTGAGCTTTATAGCTCAGAGGGCGGAAATGATGTCGCCCTCTGGGCCGAACTGGAAGTGACATCACCCTTGGGGCCGGAACCGAAGTGACCTCATTCTTGGGGCGGAACCGAGGTGGTGTGTCCTTCCTGGAAATGGCGGCTCCTGGTGGGATTTCCGGGTAAGACCTGCAGAGAACTCAGAAAGAGCGTCAGCGCACCCCCCTGGGCAGATGTATAAACAGTATTGTCTAAGCCCTTCAGCTGCTTCCCATGCACACGTGTGTGACAATATATTGTATACTGTATATGTGGCTGCTGTGCTTAATTTCTTTCTGGCACTTCACAATGAAGTTTCATGTAGATACAGCAAATTCTTGTACAGAAACAAAATGGAAATAATTGAAATACTACAAACAAAATATCATTTGTGTCAAAATCTGAAATATAAGGAACTATTTCAGTTGTTTGTTTATATCAGTAAACAGATAGGAAGTATTTCCTTCAGATTCTGGAATTACTTTTTTGTAAGGGTTTTAATATAACAGCATGCCAGTTAAACTTCAATCCTAGAAACATCTCTGGGCCAAATAAAACTGAATTTCATTTCATCTGCTGCTACCTGGCTCACCACACAATATTTTCCACATGTAAAAAGCTAGTGATCAGACATGTACTATTGCCATAAGGTTTCTGGCAGCTTTTTTGACTTTCTGTTGTTCACTGTTTTCCAACTTTTATGTTATTTCTGGCAAAGATATATTAACTAGACTGCTTTTTTTTAATAATAAAGTGGTAGTCTTGGGTTTAATGCAGCCTTTAGAATCATAGCAGGGAAAACTACTGCTTTTTGTTTTTAAGACATTTTTTATTTACCTTTGTTTTATTTTACAGTATGGCTATAAGCCATTTTACTTATCTCTACGTTTTCCATATGTGTATCTAGATTTTTAAAGAAATAGCTCTGGAGTAAATTAAATCTTTAAAATCTGTGCCTCACTTTTGTTGTCTTTATTAGAAGTTATACCTCTACTGCTTTTCTTCCATTTTCAGAATTCCCAAAAATTAAAAAAATGTGTTTTGAATTTATATGAAATCTTATAAATTTTCACTTTGTTCAGGAACCACATTATGTCACTAGAACAATGTGAAGAAAATATTTCTCTCGCTCGTAATAATACTGAATGATCATAGCGTCCTAAACTGCTTTTTTTTCCCTTTTGATTAATTTTCTTGCAATCCATACAAAGCAATCAAGTTTTTACAAAATAACAATTAAGTTAAGAACAGGTCGATCCCCACTCCTGAGAGAGAGAGCAAGCCAAACGGCGTGAAATTTAAGGCTTGTAAACATACCTAAATGAATAAATTCTCTGTGCTTTTTGAGCTTATTTTAAAATAATACTGATTAGATCCTGCCATGTTTTGAAAAAAGTCTCTACAGATCCTCTAACTGAGTATTTGATTTTTTCCGATTTCAAATAGTATAACACATCGGTTTCCCACTGACTTAAAAGAGGAGAGTTTGGGTTCTTCCAGTTTATCAGAATAAGTCTGCGTGCCAAAAGTGTAGTGAATGCAATCACAATTTGTTTGTCTTTCTCCACTTTAAGCCCCTCTGGAAGAACCCCAAACACAACTGTTAGTGGGTTAGGATTAGGGAATGTGAGACCAAGGCTATCTGAAAGGTAATTAAAATTTTTTTGTCCAGAATAATGTTAATTTGGTGCAGGCCCAAAACATGTGACCCAGTGAGGCTGGGACTTGTTTGCAACGTTTGCATGTTGGATCATGCCCTGGAAACATTTTGGAGAGTTTTAGTCGAGACAGATGTACTCGATATATAATTTTAAGTTGTATAATTGTATGCTTTGCGCATATGGAGCTCGAATGAATTCTCTGCATTGCTACTTTCCACTCCTTTTCTGATATATTAATTGAGAGCTAGCTGAGCGGAGAATTTCTTATAAAATTCTGCAGGGTAGCCATTAGGGCCTGCTGCTTTCCCGCCTTGGAGTGACTTTATAAAGAATATGTTCTTGAATTTGGATTTAAAAATCTTCAAGGGTCTGATAAGTTGTGATCAGTTATACACTTTGTAATTATCTTTGTTGTGTTAGATGCCGTTCCCCCTGTGGAGGAAGTCCTATCTAAAAGTGGATTTAGAACACAATTAAAGTTCCCAGCCATTATAACTTTATGAGTGTTCAGATAGGGAATGGATGCAAATAAATTTTGTATAAATTCCTTATCATCAACATTAGGTGCATAAACATTTATCAAGATCATTTTACAGTTAGATAAGTCTCCCATGACCATTACATATCTCCCTTCGGGATCCAATACTACATCTGATGCTACAAATGGTACTGTTCTATGTATGAGAATTCCCACACCTCTAGTTTTCTTCGTAAAACTAGAAAGGAACATTTGGCCAATCCAGTCTTTTTGCAGCCGGAACTGATCCTTGCTTAGTAAGTGGGTCTCCTGTAAAAATACTATTTTAGCATTTAGACCTGTTAGGTGAGAGAGTACTTTCTTTTCTTTAATTCGTGATTCAGGCCTTTAACATTTCAGCTTACGAAGTTAACTGTCCCATCATGGAGACACTGATTGTGAGTTTTTGATGTCATTTTATAGTCTTAAATGGAAGCGAAACAGCTTCGGTCTTAATTTCCTATTTCCCCTAGAGTTGTTGCCATGCAGCTTATTATTACATTGGTAATTATAATTATATTATATAAGATTAAGAGGATAGATTAGGTATAGATCAAGCCTGCTCTCTTTCTCTCCCCTTAACCCCCACCCCCTTTTTGCCTTCCCCAGTTGAGGCTAAAACCCACTTCACACAGTCCCAGTCCTCTGACATACCCAGAGACATAGTACGTCCAAAGCAAAACAAGCCCCAATGCAGCGGTGCTTTAGGGTTAAAAGATAGAGATATCAATTACCAATATAGTCTTAAAAAATAAAAAAAAAGAATTTTGCGCTTAAAATATATATAGTCTTCAGCAATTTTAGTGCATTTAGATGATACACCCAGATAATAAAACCCAGGGGATGGTGTTAAAAATGTGTCCAGAATAAGCATGACAAGTCTTAATGCAGTAATAGCAATAACAATAAACCAAGGGTATGATATTGAACAGTCTCGTTTAGGGTAGAGATGAAATAATTAGCTAAAAAAAAAAAGTAATTAAGCACAATAAAACATAAACAGATAGTAATAATGAGAATATATGAGAATATATGCTGATAAAAACCCATATTTTAAAAACAATTACTGTAGATCCAGACAGTAGATTATTAATCCTTACTTTATCATTAACCGCCATGACTCACTATTATGTATCAGAATAATCCCAGAATCAGCTTTCTTAATTCCTTTTCTGCTTTTTCCTTGCTAGCGAAGACATAGAATTGACCCTGCCATTGCACTTTTAGTTTTGCTGGATACAAGAGGCTGCATTTGACGTTGGCTTGCTGTAACCGCTGTTTAATGTTGCAGAAGGCTGCGCGTTTAGTAGCTGTTACTGGAGAGAAGTCAGGGAAAATATGAATGTGGTTATTTTCATATATAATATCTTCCTTGTTTCTAAGGAGTGCCATCACCTCTAGCTTAAATGATAATCTTTCAAAAAGAATTATAAATGATCTGGGTCTGGGTCTAACGGTGTTTGATCCGTGTACGTGGTAAGCCGCTGCTATCTCAGATTCTGCTTTAAAGTCATCCCCGATTATTTTAGAAAAAAGTTCAGCTGCGAATTTCACAGGGTTTGAACTTTCTCGATTCTCAGGCAGATCTTCTATTCTGACATTATACCTTCTGCTTCCATCTTCCAAAGCAGCCAGTCTGTCTCCGAGTTTTTTGCATTTAGAGCTGACATTTACTGCTTTTTCCTTGGCACTGGCAGCTAAATCTTCGGCTATTTCAATCCGAGTCGTGAATGTCTCCTTAAGATCCTCCAATTGATCAGTAAGCGTGCTCAGTTTAACCAAGTTTTCCTGAATGTGCTTGTCAATTTTACCCAGCACCTGTCGCAGCTCAAGTTGCATCGCCTGTTGGAATTCCTGTCGCAGCCATTCATTTGCCTGTTTCAACTCCTGTCTCACCTCTTGTCCCATTTTTTCATTTACCTTTACACTTGCTTTCTCATTAGCCTACTCGTTTTTCTTTATTTCTTGCATGAGCTCAGCGAGCATCACCTTCAGTTTAGACATTTCAATTGTGCTTTCTTGTACCGTAGATGAAGCAGCAGACTCTACTGTAGCTGGTGTGCCCGCTGCTCCCGGCTCGCGTGGAGTAATTGAAGCCGCGGACTTCAAGGCCTTGTTCAGTTTCAGGTGATCTTCTCCAATCGGTGAGCTATCGAGATCTGTACTACGATCGTATTCTTCGGCCTCTTTTCGCCTCAGCCGGCGGCATTTTGGCGGACCGTGGTCCCGAGGAGTCTGTACTTTTACATCTGATCCAGGTCTGTCTCTGAAAGGCCGTATCTTGAACTAGGGCTTGCTGATCTTAGCTTGGGTGTAGCTTTAGTTTTCGATTCTTTCGGACCCCCCTTCTTGTTGGCCATGTTTATATGTGCTTACATATACTGTAGCAGTCCCTCTCGGGTTGAATAAATACAGGATATGTCAGGATAATAAGCAAATAATATGAAAAATAACACAGCTGCTAGCAGAGCTCCACTTCAGACGTCCATCTCTCGCATCGGACGAGACCAATTTGAGCCTCCTAAACTTCAAAACCTGAAATCATGGTCGCATGACTGGTGGGTGCCATGTACTGCTAGTGCCTGAAGGCTTTTGCCATGACAGATATTAAAATACACCTCAAGGGCCAGACATTGTCTGATCTTGTTATTCTTTCAAGGGCATGTAAAACTGCAAAGCATGAAGCTGTTACAATTTGTTAGTATAGTCATTTAAAGCTAAATGGTAACAATTTATTCTTAGTTACACAAAACGTAAAGTGCCAATTAAGACAGGGACTTATAAATAGAAAAAGGAAACACTACAGCATTGTCTCAGAATCTACAGTAACGTCTAGAGTATTATTGTGATGCCTTCTAAATGATTCTAGATAAATCTGACCTAAAAATGATTTTAGTGTCACCTAAATCATCTTGTGGCAAGAATATGTAGCATTAAATTTTAAGGTCACTGAGGATTTCC